>NC_088686.1:70672500-70712500 GCF_028017835.1 Emys orbicularis | reverse complement strand
GTAGTACCTCTGATGGGGGAGCAGTCGTACTCCTAGGAGTAGCTCATCCACTTTGGTCCCCACTTGACAACACCCAGCTCCCACCTGTGGCTCCAAGTAGCTGTCAGGATGCGACAGCGGCCACACCCCGGAGACCGTCTCGACTGGCGGGCTAAACCAGGTGAGGGTAGCTGATGAGTATGAGACTCTCAGTGAGTTAGGGCCTTGTGACAATGCGGTTCTGGCGGAACCCAACTGAGAGTGCCAACTCAGGACAAATTGCTCAAGCAGGGCAGTTACAGCCCAAGGCTGGGGTTTTCCCACCTCTAAGGCAAACCAAACCAACCAGACTAAGAGGACTTCGGTCTCACCCCACTGGCTAACCGCAAGTCTCATAAGCAATCTCCTTGGACACTCCAGTTTCCCAGATTACCACCAGTGCCACTCGTTATGGGGACAAATGGTTATGAAAACCAAGACCCCAGTAAAAGAAAAAGGTTCTCCTGATCCCAAAGGACCAAGCCCCAGACCCAGGTCAATATACAAATCAGATCTTACCCACAAATCACGCTGTTGCCAATCCTTTAGAATCTAAAATCTAAAGGTTTATTCATAAAAGGAAAAAGATAGGGATGGGAGTTAGAATTGGTTAAATGGAATCAATTACATACAGTAATGGCAAAGTTCTTGGTTCAGGCTTGCAGCAGCGATAGAATAAACTGCAGGTTCAAATCAAGTCTCTGGAGTACATCCCCCGCTGGGATGGGTCCTCAGTCCTTTGTTCCAAGCTTCAGCTTGTAGCAAAGTTCCTCCAGAGGTGTGAAGCAGGATTGAAGACCAAATGGAGACGAGGCATTAGCCTTATATAGTCTTTTCCAGGTGTAAGAACACCCCTTTGTTCTTACTGTGGAAATTTACAGCAAAATGGAGTCTGGAGTCACATGGGCCAGTCCCTGCATACTTTGCTGAGTCTCAAGGCATATTTGCCTTTTCTCAATGAGTTCATTGTATAGCTGATGGTTCTTAATGGGCCATCAAGCAGGCTAGGCAGAGCTAACACCAGCTTGTCTGGGATGTCACCCAGAAGCATAGCATAAGTTTGCAACACAGACAGTATAGAGCCAATATTCATAACTTCAACTATAACACTGATACACACATATAGACAGCATAATTATAACCAGTAATCCATAACCTTGTCTTAGACACCCCATTTGACCCCCTTTATACAAGATTTGGGTGCCACTACAGGACCTTGGTTGCAACAATGATCTATATGGTCCCAGATTATATCAATAACGTCACACCCCCAACGCAAAATTGATGCAGGAAGGGATGACACAAACATCGCTGACTGCATCCCAAGAGCTCCCCATCCTTGGGTCTGTCTCACTACAGCTAGCATTGGGTTAGAAGTTATACCAATGTATAACAGAAATGGTTTATCAAAGTCATGTTCAATAACATGATTGAACCTCTTTACAAACTCAAGGTAAAACTTAGTTAGAACAATAGTGGATTGGATCTGCTCTTGCAGCATGGTTCCTGAATGTCTCATGTGATTTTGCCACGAGTTAAAGAAAACAGCTACTTTACTCATACAAGCTTTGGCAAATATTTGGAACCCAATTAACATCAAGTCAATGTAGATATTAAGGTTGTTTACAGTACAGGAATTTTGGCCTTTAGCCATGAAAGCAATATGGTAGTGCGCCTCGGTTTCCCTTTTTATACAGCACATTAGGTCTGGAATGTCTTTTCCCCTGTAAAAAGTTCCAATACTGTTTACAGGCATTAACTGTGAAACACCATTATAACAAGGCCTTTTAACATAAAGTGTGTTCTCATGTATTCCTTTTAACCTGTTCAATGGATTTTCCAAAAGATTAGGCACATTGTACATTTTTACAGTTTGTGGTAATAGCAACACATTTATTACAAAAATTACCATTAGCAATAATAACAAATTCATTGCAAGTGTCCATTTACAATCATGTTTGTCATGGCACACCTTTGGCTTAATACCATTGGAGTTTGGGCAATTTAGGGTTAACCTGTGGCTTCCCTTTGCAAAATTTAGTTTTCTCTTTCCTCCTTGTCCTGCAGGATCAAACCCTGATTTCTTTTGCTTAACAGAATTCACTGGCTGATGGGGTGGGCTCTTTGTGCTAACAGCTATTAGCAAGTCCTTCCTCTCCCAGCCAGGCAAGTAATTTGCATTACCACAGACAGGAGCCAGTTCACCAGTTTTCATATTCTTAACTGCTATCATTTCCAAGGCTGGACTCTGTCTTAAAGAGATACCACACAAATCCAAAGAGTCTGAGGGTGAGAGTTTGCTTGATCTCCCCTGCATCCTCAAGCATTTGGCCATAAAACTGTTCTGCTCTGAAACACCAGTAACCAAATCTGTCCTCAGACCCTGAAGCACAGACTGCTCACTTAACGAATTAGCATGGAGACAGTCCTGTCCCAACCCCATTGTCTTCCCAACAAGATGGCCACGCACAGCCACCTGGTTATAGGGCTGCTTAACTTTCTTAACAGCTCTTACTCCATCTGAGACCTTCTCAAAGCTACCCACACTGGATCTTTCAAAAGGAAAGTCAGTGGATCCATTCACAACAGAAAATTTCTGGCTGTTAGGAACTGAAACTTCCTTGATTAAATCACTCTCACGCCCTTCAGTTGCAGTGAACTGCTTGCACAGATTACCATGAGGATTCCTTTTCCCAGGAGCTTTTCTAAGCAGCAAATCACCCCTCACAGAAATTTTGCCCTTACCCTCTTCACCTAGGGCTTGCTCTAAAGGAACACTTCCCTGAGCAACAACAGACTTTTTCTGGGTCTTACTTACATCCAGGATCACCTTTGGCCCATCAGGCAGATTTCTACACAATCCCCTTTCAGGCAAACCCATAGACTTCCTAGATAAAAGGTTAGAAACATTTCCCTTTCCTTTGCCACACACAAGTTCAGGAATCCTTTCCTTCTTGCTACAAGTTTTCACACCATCAGTAGGTAACACAACCAAATCACCTTCATGCTCTCCTTGTGCCCTGGCTAGGATATCACCCTGATTAGACAGAGTTGCTACACCCTTTACCAACCACACACTAGCAATAGGCAAAATATAAGCACCAGAATTGTCTGGTCTCTGGGATTTTGCTAAGACACTAACTGGATGCAACCTAGTTACAGTGCCATTCTCCCCAGCAGACACCAACTTAAGACCATTCCCTTCCTGGGCTTTAGTTGAATCCAGAACCAAATCTGATGCAACTGAATTACTCTCAACCATCACAGGCTGAAAGGCACCTTCTGTCTGCTCCACAGACAAAAAAGAGTTGGAGACACATTTTCCTTTACTAGACACACAGTTTGGGATTTCATTTCCCTTGTCCCAGCACACCGGGCTGTTCACAGACAACTGCTTGGAGACTGGGGTAGCTTCCTCCATAGGCAAGTCAATACCCCTGACAGACACAGGCACATTTCCTTCACTGTCCCTATTCTTTACACAGGAAACAGGTAAGGTATGGGGACACTCATCTTCCACTCTCCTTGCCTTCCCAAACTGCTGACTAGATAAAGCCATCAGCTCACAAGACTGCCTAGGCTCATCCAAAATCTCCTCTCCCTTCGCTTGATCTAATTCCAGATTTACTTTTGAGACATTAGATAGACATTCAGAAACTTCATTCCCATCCAAACAGCTACTTTCCAAAGACAAACTTTTGGAGAAACCCTCCATAGGCACAACCTTAGGATCAATCCCCTCCTGTGCCTGGTTTGTGTTAACTTGACTGACCATAGCTTTAATATCATTTCCAATCATAATATCCTTAGGGAGTGTGTCTTTTACTCCCACAACCATGGTGCCCTCAAATCCCTTCCATTTCAGGTGGATTTTAGCCAAAGGCACCCTGACAAAATACTCAGAAAAGGCTACAACAGTCACATCTTCACCTGGCAAATAATCTTTCTTCCTGACAAGACTTGCTTTAACCAAAGTGATATCTGCTGCGGTGTCCCTCCATGCCATACACCTTACTCCATTCACTTCTGCACTGCTAATAAACTCTGCATTATTTCCCCCATATTTAGCTTTAATGTGAGTTTTAAGGTCAAATTCTTCAGAGACCACAGAAACAGCATTTGCACACAGGGCACCAATGCTGGGCTCTGTGTAGCTTGCCTGTGAGTTTATAACAACAGGGTTAGCATTTGCCGTGGCATTTGGGGTTGCTGGTTTTGGGCTGCCCTTCAGTGTTGGGCAGTCTGGTCTCACGTGGCCCAGCATACCACAGTGATAGCATGTAACCTGTTTCGTCCTGGGATGTGAGTTCCTACCCTCCGGGCCCCCTTGAACTCCTTTAGAAGAGTCAGGTTTACTTTTAAATCCTTCCCGCCTCTTGAACTGGGGAGAATGGTGATTAGTTTTCCCCGGGGTTTTACACCCTTCTCGAGCCCTGTTTTGGGTATGGGCATCCGCAATCTCTGCTGCCCGTAGGACTGACTCAGGGTCCCTATCACACACAGCTGCTCTCACATTGTCAGGCACAATGTCTAAGAACTGTTCCAAAGTTATTAAATCCAGCAGTTTTTCAAAACTCCCATGCGCCTTGGCTCCCACAACCCACTTTTTAACAAAACCCATCAGCTTATGAGCACATTCTACAAAAGTACAATCCTTAGACATTTTAAACTCTCTAAACTTAACTCTGTAAGATTCAGGAGTAACCTTGAACCGCCTTAACACAGAATCCTTAAACCGCTCATAATCTAAGGCTTCTTGTTCCCCCAAGTCATTAAATACCTCCCTGGCTTTTCCAGTCAGTCTGGTCAGCAGGATAGGCATTCGCTGACCCTCGGGGATCTGGTACAGATTGCAGAGGCGTTCAAAGGTAGATAAAAACTCCTCTATATCCTCAGTATCGTTGTAAATGGGACACATCCTTTCCCAGTTTTTCTCATGGCGGGGGGGAAGTGGAGTACCAGGTGGGGATGACTTTCTCCGCTCTTCCATTACTTGGAGCTGAAGTCTGGCCGTCTCCTGTTCCATCTTGTGAGTCTCCTGTTCCATCCTGCGAGTCTCCTGTTCAGCAGCGAGCAGCTCTAGACGCCCCTTACGAGCTCTCTCTTCTCTCTCATCTGCCTCCTTCTCTAATTGTGCTATTTTTTGCTTCTCCAGCAATCGAAGATCTGCTAGCTTCTGTTCATGCTCAAATTGCAGTTTACTTGTCACCTTTTGCATCCTAATTTTTTCTGCATCTTCTGTAGCCTCAGGTAAGGGCTGTGCTCTTGCCCCCTGATCACTGGCTATTAACAGATTTCTCAGTTCTTGATTTGTAGCTTTCTTTCTAAAGCTTATCCTCTTTTCTGAACACAAATTTTCCAGGGCTTTTTTGCCAAGTCCCTCATATGCTCTTTGCTCAGCCATTGCAGCAGCTCTTTAACCAACAAAACTCTCAATCCCAAAATTCAAATTTGGATAGCGTGGGGTTCTGACCCAAAGCTTAATTGACCTGGTTCTGTGGATCCAAGCACGACTACGCCACTGTGACAATGCGGTTCTGGCGGAACCCAACTGAGAGTGCCAACTCAGGACAAATTGCTCAAGCAGGGCAGTTACAGCCCAAGGCTGGGGTTTTCCCACCTCTAAGGCAAACCAAACCAACCAGACTAAGAGGACTTCGGTCTCACCCCACTGGCTAACCGCAAGTCTCATAAGCAATCTCCTTGGACACTCCAGTTTCCCAGATTACCACCAGTGCCACTCGTTATGGGGACAAATGGTTATGAAAACCAAGACCCCAGTAAAAGAAAAAGGTTCTCCTGATCCCAAAGGACCAAGCCCCAGACCCAGGTCAATATACAAATCAGATCTTACCCACAAATCACGCTGTTGCCAATCCTTTAGAATCTAAAATCTAAAGGTTTATTCATAAAAGGAAAAAGATAGGGATGGGAGTTAGAATTGGTTAAATGGAATCAATTACATACAGTAATGGCAAAGTTTTTGGTTCAGGCTTGCAGCAGCGATAGAATAAACTGCAGGTTCAAATCAAGTCTCTGGAGTACATCCCCCGCTGGGATGGGTCCTCAGTCCTTTGTTCCAAGCTTCAGCTTGTAGCAAAGTTCCTCCAGAGGTGTGAAGCAGGATTGAAGACCAAATGGAGACGAGGCATTAGCCTTATATAGTCTTTTCCAGGTGTAAGAACACCCCTTTGTTCTTACTGTGGAAATTTACAGCAAAATGGAGTCTGGAGTCACATGGGCCAGTCCCTGCATACTTTGCTGAGTCTCAAGGCATATTTGCCTTTTCTCAATGAGTTCATTGTATAGCTGATGGTTCTTAATGGGCCATCAAGCAGGCTAGGCAGAGCTAACACCAGCTTGTCTGGGATGTCACCCAGAAGCATAGTATAAGTTTGCAACACAGACAGTATAGAGCCAATATTCATAACTTCAACTATAACACTTTTCAGAGTAGCAGCCGAAGAAGTGGGTTGTAGCCCACGAAAGCTTATGCTCTAATAAATTTGTTAGTCTCTAAGGTGCCACAAGTACAACTATAACACTGATACACACATATAGACAGCATAATTATAACCAGTAATCCATAACCTTGTCTTAGACACCCCATTTGACCCCCTTTATACAAGATTTGGGTGCCACTACAGGACCTTGGTTGCAACAATGATCTATATGGTCCCAGATTATATCAATAACGTCACAGGCCTGTCTACCCATTGCATGTGAAGGCTGGATCCGGCTGACTGAGGCAACCTGGTTCAACCTGGTTCAATGGTCAGGAAGGCGATGACAGCAAGCGTTGTGGAACGCTTAAGAGCACGACAAGACACGTAGGCGTCCTGGTCATCCACTGCGCCCTGCCCTATCTCCAGCCGTCTCGACTTCTGTCCTGCCACTGGATACAGATAGGAACTGGGAAGAGAGAGTGAGGCTGACGTCGCGCAACTCTCCCTCACTTTAATCCAATTCACGCGCAAGTCTCCACATCATATCATATCATATTACATCATATCAAGTCCTGTGGCAATGGGCGAGCGACGAAGCAGCAGGTGTGGATACACTGGGAGCTGTAGCCGCGGACCTGCACATAGGCGGCTCAGGCATAATGGTCGTTCCTCACTGACCGAAGCAGCAGTGGAGCTCGGCATCTTCTTGAGCGACTGAGCAGCCCTATTCAGGATTGCACTGCTCACCTCCGTAGAATGAGGAGGGGGCTAGAAAAGGTGCCCTAAACATTGCCTGCTTCACCAGGGCCGGCTTTAGGAAGTGCGGGGCCCAATTTGAACAGTTTCGACGGGACCCCAGCAGGGATGACTAAAAAAAAAGCCACTTAAAAAGAACCCTTTCATTTCTTCCATGTATTATTTATTTTCCATGACTATATAAATAATAACAAAATTATATATTACATACATTGCATCATATATTAATTAGCTGATTTTCACTTTCATATTAGGAAAATAATTTATATTTTGATAGTTGTACAACTGATTTTCTTCAATAATGTTTATTTTATTAAAATTTATAAAATATTTCCTTATTAATATAAAATTGTGCCCTCCTCCCCCCCACCTCCCAGCGCCTCCTGGCCCGCGGAAACAAACCCTGCTTCCCCAGCGCCGCCCCGTCGAAACAGCTGTGGGCCGAAAAGCAAGGTTGGCGTGGGGGGGGGGGGGGGGGGGGAGAAGAAACGGCACACATAGGGTGACCAGATCACAGCAGTAAAATAGGACCTGACCCTTCCCCGCTCGGCCCCACCATCACACCCCTCTTCACCCCCTAGCCCCCCGCTGGCTTGCTGCATCCCTCCTAGTCAGTCCCCCACCCACCACTTGCCTCCTTTCACCTTCTCCCTCCCCTGCCAGAAACCCCCATGCCCGCCCCTAGAACCCCTGCTGGCTCACTGCTT
The DNA here is from genome assembly GCF_028017835.1 of Emys orbicularis. NCBI lineage: Eukaryota > Metazoa > Chordata > Testudines > Emydidae > Emys > Emys orbicularis. The sequence goes on along the minus strand of NC_088686.1, from coordinate 70,704,573 downwards.
GCCTCTTTACCCACCCGCCGCTTGCCCACCCGCTCGCCCCCCCCAAAGTATAAAGCCTCATTCAAAGTCCCAGGGGTCACTATATTACTGCACACAGCAGTCAATCAGTGCAGTTGTAGATAAATCGCTGCATTATGCATTTTTGTATAACTTTTATATGACTTTGTATTGAACCTTGGTAATGTTATAGCTGGCCCCTAAGGTAGTATAATTAAGGTAAAAGAAAAATGTCTTTTTGCTAGAAGTAGAATAAGATCTTCCCCCCACTTTGTAATCAATTGACCTGAATGAATGAGGTGTGAATGAGGAAGGTGTGGAAGGCAGGCACTTCCAGACAGCTGCAACCCTTGGAGAGGGGCTGAGAGCCAGCCAAGGAGAGCTTTGCCCAGGGCTGAATGGGACAGAGTTTGGGTGCAGGGTCCGGGCTGGGGCATGGTGTGGGGTGCAGGATGGGTGGAGGGGTGCAGGCTCTGGGAGGGAGTGCGGAGGGGTGGATGCAGGCTCTGGGACAGAGTTTGGGGGCCGGAGAGGGGGTGGTGGGTGCCGGGGGGGAGGGGACTGCCATCACATGTGGCTTCCTTCCTCCCCTGCTGCCCCTCACCATAGCCTCGGTGGGGGATGGGGCTGCCCCTTGCCCAGTGTTTGCAGGAGTGGTGGCTGGGGGGAAACCCAGTCAAACTCTGGTTTTACTCTTTCGTTGATGGGTCACTTTAACCCCTTACAAACCCCTTCCCGCCTCTCTCACCCCCCTTTTCTACTGGGCTTATTTGATCTTTCTGGTGGAGCCAGATGAAAACCACAAACCCCAGCGAGAGCAACAGGCTGGAAGACTAGACTGAACCCACCACCCACCCAGCCTAGTCCATCCCAGAGCCCAGGACTGAGGGCAAATGTCCCCCCACCCCCGGGCCACCTGCTTCCACTCCTGGCCTCTCCTAGCGCCACCAGCGATTCTGTGTGCCTGCATCGGGTGGGATTTCAACCGGACCCCCCCCTCGCTAAATTCACCCCTGTTTTGCGACCACTCTGCACCAAGAACACCTTCCTTCCCTGCCCTAGAGCTGCTGGATGGCTAGAAAGCTGAGCGGGGTGTTTGATCGATCCGGAATATTATCGTGGCCCCCCCCAAAAAAACTTAATGTCCACACAGCTTTGGGGGGGGGATATTCCTCCCCCCCAAAACCGGTCTATTTTATTGTTGCAGGGCAAATGAAGAAGCCAGAGTAATGGAAATATTCAGCCCCTACAGTGGTCTTGCAGCAGGGGAAGCAGAGTTGATGGGAAGGGAACTGGTTTGGATAGGAGCCCCCGTCCCCCTCCTTTGCAAAATAATTTGGGGAGGGGAATCAGATCACTCCGTGCCTCAGTTTCCCTCTCTCGGGGGAGGGGGGAGAGATAAAAGTCTCAGCCTGCCGTGTTGCAGACCTTTTGCATTCTCCCCTCTGGATGTATTTGATTTCCTCCTCCAAACCTCCCTCTCTCTCTCACCTGGAATTCACAGCACTAAGTACTGGCTCGGGGCTTTCTTCCTGGGTTACATGATCCTGAGTTTAGTTTTGAAACAGACACAGGCAGGCACAAACTCACCCTCAAACAGCAACACCACCGAAAACCACAAAACCTACCCAATATTACAAACCTATGGGGAATCACGGGGTCAAACACTCACCGACAAACAGTCGGTTCAAACTGAGCAGTGAGTCCCCAGTAACACAGAGCTGCGCTAGTGATGGAAGATCTATTTTGTCTTCCCTACTTAGCACAGTTCAAAACTTAGCACTGACCAGCTGCAAGGATCCTGGCGGGCCCTGGTATGGTTGTAGCAGCAGACTCAATGTTTGGGAAAAGCGAGATATGTGCAATAGGCAATGTAGTTCCATGTGGGCACCAGCCAGCTCCTGTGCCCCAGAGAGCTCTCACAGCTCACACTGAACCAGGGACAAAGGGGGCAGGAGGTTGGAAGAGAAGGTGCCATCCTGGGACCCAGGAGACCCATAGTCAATTCCCAGCTCTGCCACAGATGCTCTGCGTGGCCTCGGGCAAATCCCTTATTCCCTCTGTGCTGCAGTTCCCTGTCTGTTCAGTGGGGGTAGCAGCCAGGCCCTGCCCTGCAGGGGGCGGTTAGAATAAATGCAATCGAGGTTGGACAGTGCTCTGATGCCACGGGGATGAGGGCCAGGATGGTGCCTAAGACAGACCAAAAGCAAGGGGGAGCTACAGAACCGGTGGTGAGAGGGGTTTGGCCTTTGACAGTCTGCTCTGGGTGCCTGGGCTGTCAGACCCCAGCCAGCCACTGGCATTGCCAGCCTCCCTGATCTCTGGTGCTGCTGCTCTCCCTGCTTCTAGGAGTCACTGCCTCCCCCTGGGCCGAGACTCCCGCAGCAATCATCTCCTGGGGCTGCCGTGGCACTGAGCGGCTAGCAAGGCCTGAGACTCAGCTGGGGTGGGGGGCTGCTCTTAAAGCAGCTTTTGTGTTGTTGCCGCGGTGGGAGGGGAAGCAGAGATGGGGCCATTTTACATCCTACGGCCAAGGCGCCCAGCAGCTTGGGCAGGCGCAAAGAGCCGCCCGCGTGGGCTGGGAGCTGGGGGAGGGGAGCGTTCGGGAACCCCTGTTCTGCGCTGTCACAAGGAGGAGGAACCGGGATGGAACTGATTCTCCCACTCGGGGATCCGGAGACCCCCCTCCCCCTGGCTCCAGCTGTATGGATGCGGGGAGGGGCTCTGGCCTGGGGTCTGCAGGAGCTGGGACTAGATGAGCCCAGCGGTCCCTTACGGCCTAAAGTCTGTGACTGTGGGGAGCGGAAGGTCCCTCCCATGACCCCGGTGGGGAAGGAGAGGCTCTAAAGCCCTGGCGAGGCCAGAACTAGTCTGGGCTGGGGCATCCCATGGCTGGGCAGTCACACATTGACTGGCTTGTGACTCGCCTGCCCATTGTGACCCGCCCCCTGCTGGCTGCCAAAGCCTCATCCCCTCACTGCCAGGCTTGTCTCTGGCAGAGCGAGAGCTGGCACGTGCCGCTGGGAAAGCTGATCCGGCCGTTTCAGCTCCGCCACTGGTAGCAGAAAGTGGGTGGCCCATATACACGCTGGCTTCTGCCCACTCCTGATTCCAGGTAGGAGAATCTTCTATTGCCCGCCTCTGCTTTTCCATTGCATCGCCAGCCACACCGAGCCTTCCCCGAGCTCCTGGCCGGGCGGCGCATGTCTACCAAGTGCCCCTTTATCCCCCCACCTAGAGACTTAAGAAATGCATAGGGGAAACTGAGGCACCCCTACAGTATTCAGAGGAAACCTTAAGAACAGTCCCACTTCGTCACAGTGAGGGAGTTGGAGAGTCTGTGGGAAGCCACCTCTCTTGTGAAATCAACCACCCCCACACGGTGCGGGCCGCTCCAGATCGGGGGAAGGGGCCAGCTGTGAATTTGGAGCCAGATCCTGGTTTGGATCTGAATCCACCGGCGCTGCGGAGCGTTCAGATGTGGGGAGCTAGCTCCCGCCCGTGCCAGATCACAAAGTGCCACTTCAGCCAGCCGCCTGCCAGGCTCTGGCAGCGCCCTGTGTGAAGCTGCAGCTGGGCCCTCCAGAGCCGAGCTGCTGCTCCTCCTCTCTGCTGGCCAGCCAGCCGCAGCGCCTCAGCACCTGCCCGCTCAGCCCCACCTCAGTGCTCCTGCCTCCCCAATCTCCTCCCTGGCGCTGCACCTCGCCCCCTGCACCTGGCATGTCAATACCCAGCGGGGCCGGGAGCCAAGCGCCCCGGGAGCCATCTGTAAGGTGCTGATTCCCTCCTGTGCTGGGCTCCAGCTAATCCACAAGCCAGGAACTGGCCTTGTGACTCCCAGAGCAGGTATATCAGTCTCACAGCAGCAGCTCAGTCTGCTCAACATCACTCCAGGGCCAGGAACTCGCTCCTGCCTGACATAGGCAACAGGCTGAGCCTGCTCCAGCCCTGTTCCTAGTCCTACTCCAGCCCTGGTCTCGCTGCAGCCTTGCTCCACCCATGCCCTGCCCCGCCCCCTGAGTCCAGCTCCAGCCACTAGGCCTGACCACCTCCATCACCATTACTGACACCATCACTTCCATAGGAAATGGCACTGAGGTTGCCGGGGGAACAGGCATTCTCAGGGTGCCAGGAGCCATTGTTCTATTTACCAGGACAGTCCGATGCCAGGACAGTGCCCCTGAGCGCTGGAGAGGACTAGGGCTGCATTAGGACACCTGAAGTGCAGCTGCTGGAGAGTCAGCAGAACCGCCCGGAGACAGCCACGCTTGCCTCCCAGCCCGGGAAGCCCAGAGACCCAGAGCATAGACATCTCTCAGAGCATCTCTGCCAGCAGGAGACCTTGGGTGAGGAATAGAGCCGTCCTGCCTTCGGGCAGGAGCCATTCAGGAGACCCAGCGTGGGGGGAATCGGGCTGTGTGTGTACAATGTCTAGCACTGCAGGGCCCTGATCCGGGACTGAGCCTCTGGGCACTGCCGAAATACAAAGGAGAACAGCAGGGCTGGAGGATTTACCGGCTCCGTGTGAGGAGGGCTGGTTGGGTTGAGCCAGCAGTGAGTCCCCAGTAACACAGAGCTGCGCTAGTGATGGAAGATCTATTTTGTCTTCCCTACTTAGCACAGTTCAAAACTTAGCACTGACCAGCTGCAAGGATCCTGGCGGGCCCTGGTATGCTTGTAGCAGCAGACTCAATGTTTGGGAAAAGCGAGATATGTGCAATAGGCAATGTAGTTCCATCTGGGCACCAGCCAGCTCCTGTGCCCCAGAGAGCTCTCACAGCTCACACTGAACCAGGGACAAAGGGGGCAGGAGGTTGGAAGAGAAGGTGCCATCCTGGGACCCAGGAGACCCATAGTCAATTCCCAGCTCTGCCACAGATGCTCTGCGTGGCCTCGGGCAAATCCCTTATTCCCTCTGTGCTGCAGTTCCCTGTCTGTTCAGTGGGGGTAGCAGCCAGGCCCTGCCCTGCAGGGGGCGGTTAGAATAAATGCAATCGAGGTTGGACAGTGCTCTGATGCCACGGGGATGAGGGCCAGGATGGTGCCTAAGACAGACCAAAAGCAAGGGGGAGCTACAGAACCGGTGGTGAGAGGGGTTTGGCCTTTGACAGTCTGCTCTGGGTGCCTGGGCTGTCAGACCCCAGCCAGCCACTGGCATTGCCAGCCTCCCTGATCTCTGGTGCTGCTGCTCTCCCTGCTTCTAGGAGTCACTGCCTCCCCCTGGGCCGAGACTCCCGCAGCAATCATCTCCTGGGGCTGCCGTGGCACTGAGCGGCTAGCAAGGCCTGAGACTCAGCTGGGGTGGGGGGCTGCTCTTAAAGCAGCTTTTGTGTTGTTGCCGCGGTGGGAGGGGAAGCAGAGATGGGGCCATTTTACATCCTACGGCCAAGGCGCCCAGCAGCTTGGGCAGGCGCAAAGAGCCGCCCGCGTGGGCTGGGAGCTGGGGGAGGGGAGCGTTCGGGAACCCCTGTTCTGCGCTGTCACAAGGAGGAGGAACCGGGATGGAACTGATTCTCCCACTCGGGGATCCGGAGACCCCCCTCCCCCTGGCTCCAGCTGTATGGATGCGGGGAGGGGCTCTGGCCTGGGGTCTGCAGGAGCTGGGACTAGATGAGCCCAGCGGTCCCTTCCGGCCTAAAGTCTGTGACTGTGGGGAGCGGAAGGTCCCTCCCATGACCCCGGTGGGGAAGGAGAGGCTCTAAAGCCCTGGCGAGGCCAGAACTAGTCTGGGCTGGGGCATCCCATGGCTGGGCAGTCACACATTGACTGGCTTGTGACTCGCCTGCCCATTGTGACCCGCCCCCTGCTGGCTGCCAAAGCCTCATCCCCTCACTGCCAGGCTTGTCTCTGGCAGAGCGAGAGCTGGCACGTGCCGCTGGGAAAGCTGATCCGGCCGTTTCAGCTCCGCCACTGGTAGCAGAAAGTGGGTGGCCCATATACACGCTGGCTTCTGCCCACTCCTGACTCCAGGTAGGAGAATCTTCTATTGCCCGCCTCTGCTTTTCCATTGCATCGCCAGCCACACCGAGCCTTCCCCGAGCTCCTGGCCGGGCGGCGCATGTCTACCAAGTGCCCCTTTATCCCCCCACCTAGAGACTTAAGAAATGCATAGGGGAAACTGAGGCACCCCTACAGTATTCAGAGGAAACCTTAAGAACAGTCCCACTTCGTCACAGTGAGGGAGTTGGAGAGTCTGTGGGAAGCCACCTCTCTTGTGAAATCAACCACCCCCACACGGTGCGGGCCGCTCCAGATCGGGGGAAGGGGCCAGCTGTGAATTTGGAGCCAGATCCTGGTTTGGATCTGAATCCACCGGCGCTGCGGAGCGTTCAGATGTGGGGAGCTAGCTCCCGCCCGTGCCAGATCACAAAGTGCCACTTCAGCCAGCCGCCTGCCAGGCTCTGGCAGCGCCCTGTGTGAAGCTGCAGCTGGGCCCTCCAGAGCCGAGCTGCTGCTCCTCCTCTCTGCTGGCCAGCCAGCCGCAGCGCCTCAGCACCTGCCCGCTCAGCCCCAGCTCAGTGCTCCTGCCTCCCCAATTTCCTCCCTGGCGCTGCACCTCGCCCCCTGCACCTGGCATGTCAATACCCAGCGGGGCCGGGAGCCAAGCGCCCCGGGAGCCATCTGTAAGGTGCTGATTCCCTCCTGTGCTGGGCTCCAGCTAATCCACAAGCCAGGAACTGGCCTTGTGACTCCCCGAGCAGGTATATCAGTCTCACAGCAGCAGCTCAGTCTGCTCAACATCACTCCAGGGCCAGGAACTCGCTCCTGCCTGACATAGGCAACAGGCTGAGCCTGCTCCAGCCCTGTTCCTAGTCCTACTCCAGCCCTGGTCTCGCTGCAGCCTTGCTCCACCCATGCCCTGCCCCGCCCCCTGAGTCCAGCTCCAGCCACTAGGCCTGACCACCCCCATCACCTTTACTGACACCATCACTTCCATAGGAAATGGCACTGAGGTTGCCGGGGGAACAGGCATTCTCAGGGTGCCAGGAGCCATTGTTCTATTTACCAGGACAGTCCGATGCCAGGACAGTGCCCCTGAGCGCTGGAGAGGACTAGGGCTGCATTAGGACACCTGAAGTGCAGCTGCTGGAGAGTCAGCAGAACCGCCCGGAGACAGCCACGCTTGCCTCCCAGCCCGGGAAGCCCAGAGACCCAGAGCATAGACATCTCTCAGAGCATCTCTGCCAGCAGGAGACATTGGGTGAGGAATAGAGCCGTCCTGCCTTCGGGCAGGAGCCATTCAGGAGACCCAGCGTGGGGGGAATCGGGCTGTGTGTGTACAATGTCTAGCACTGCAGGGCCCTGATCCGGGACTGAGCCTCTGGGCACTGCCGAAATACAAAGGAGAACAGCAGGGCTGGAGGATTTACCGGCTCCGTGTGAGGAGGGCTGGTTGGGTTGAGCCAGCAGTGAGTCCCCAGTAACACAGAGCTGCGCTAGTGATGGAAGATCTATTTTGTCTTCCCTACTTAGCACAGTTCAAAACTTAGCACTGACCAGCTGCAAGGATCCTGGCGGGCCCTGGTATGCTTGTAGCAGCAGACTCAATGTTTGGGAAAAGCGAGATATGTGCAATAGGCAATGTAGTTCCATCTGGGCACCAGCCAGCTCCTGTGCCCCAGAGAGCTCTCACAGCTCACACTGAACCAGGGACAAAGGGGGCAGGAGGTTGGAAGAGAAGGTGCCATCCTGGGACCCAGGAGACCCATAGTCAATTCCCAGCTCTGCCACAGATGCTCTGCGTGGCCTCGGGCAAATCCCTTATTCCCTCTGTGCTGCAGTTCCCTGTCTGTTCAGTGGGGGTAGCAGCCAGGCCCTGCCCTGCAGGGGGCGGTTAGAATAAATGCAATCGAGGTTGGACAGTGCTCTGATGCCACGGGGATGAGGGCCAGGATGGTGCCTAAGACAGACCAAAAGCAAGGGGGAGCTACAGAACCGGTGGTGAGAGGGGTTTGGCCTTTGACAGTCTGCTCTGGGTGCCTGGGCTGTCAGACCCCAGCCAGCCACTGGCATTGCCAGCCTCCCTGATCTCTGGTGCTGCTGCTCTCCCTGCTTCTAGGAGTCACTGCCTCCCCCTGGGCCGAGACTCCCGCAGCAATCATCTCCTGGGGCTGCCGTGGCACTGAGCGGCTAGCAAGGCCTGAGACTCAGCTGGGGTGGGGGGCTGCTCTTAAAGCAGCTTTTGTGTTGTTGCCGCGGTGGGAGGGGAAGCAGAGATGGGGCCATTTTACATCCTACGGCCAAGGCGCCCAGCAGCTTGGGCAGGCGCAAAGAGCCGCCCGCGTGGGCTGGGAGCTGGGGGAGGGGAGCGTTCGGGAACCCCTGTTCTGCGCTGTCACAAGGAGGAGGAACCGGGATGGAACTGATTCTCCCACTCGGGGATCCGGAGACCCCCCTCCCCCTGGCTCCAGCTGTATGGATGCGGGGAGGGGCTCTGGCCTGGGGTCTGCAGGAGCTGGGACTAGATGAGCCCAGCGGTCCCTTCCGGCCTAAAGTCTGTGACTGTGGGGAGCGGAAGGTCCCTCCCATGACCCCGGTGGGGAAGGAGAGGCTCTAAAGCCCTGGCGAGGCCAGAACTAGTCTGGGCTGGGGCATCCCATGGCTGGGCAGTCACACATTGACTGGCTTGTGACTCGCCTGCCCATTGTGACCCGCCCCCTGCTGGCTGCCAAAGCCTCATCCCCTCACTGCCAGGCTTGTCTCTGGCAGAGCGAGAGCTGGCACGTGCCGCTGGGAAAGCTGATCCGGCCGTTTCAGCTCCGCCACTGGTAGCAGAAAGTGGGTGGCCCATATACACGCTGGCTTCTGCCCACTCCTGACTCCAGGTAGGAGAATCTTCTATTGCCCGCCTCTGCTTTTCCATTGCATCGCCAGCCACACCGAGCCTTCCCCGAGCTCCTGGCCGGGCGGCGCATGTCTACCAAGTGCCCCTTTATCCCCCCACCTAGAGACTTAAGAAATGCATAGGGGAAACTGAGGCACCCCTACAGTATTCAGAGGAAACCTTAAGAACAGTCCCACTTCGTCACAGTGAGGGAGTTGGAGAGTCTGTGGGAAGCCACCTCTCTTGTGAAATCAACCACCCCCACACGGTGCGGGCCGCTCCAGATCGGGGGAAGGGGCCAGCTGTGAATTTGGAGCCAGATCCTGGTTTGGATCTGAATCCACCGGCGCTGCGGAGCGTTCAGATGTGGGGAGCTAGCTCCCGCCCGTGCCAGATCACAAAGTGCCACTTCAGCCAGCCGCCTGCCAGGCTCTGGCAGCGCCCTGTGTGAAGCTGCAGCTGGGCCCTCCAGAGCCGAGCTGCTGCTCCTCCTCTCTGCTGGCCAGCCAGCCGCAGCGCCTCAGCACCTGCCCGCTCAGCCCCAGCTCAGTGCTCCTGCCTCCCCAATTTCCTCCCTGGCGCTGCACCTCGCCCCCTGCACCTGGCATGTCAATACCCAGCGGGGCCGGGAGCCAAGCGCCCCGGGAGCCATCTGTAAGGTGCTGATTCCCTCCTGTGCTGGGCTCCAGCTAATCCACAAGCCAGGAACTGGCCTTGTGACTCCCCGAGCAGGTATATCAGTCTCACAGCAGCAGCTCAGTCTGCTCAACATCACTCCAGGGCCAGGAACTCGCTCCTGCCTGACATAGGCAACAGGCTGAGCCTGCTCCAGCCCTGTTCCTAGTCCTACTCCAGCCCTGGTCTCGCTGCAGCCTTGCTCCACCCATGCCCTGCCCCGCCCCCTGAGTCCAGCTCCAGCCACTAGGCCTGACCACCCCCATCACCTTTACTGACACCATCACTTCCATAGGAAATGGCACTGAGGTTGCCGGGGGAACAGGCATTCTCAGGGTGCCAGGAGCCATTGTTCTATTTACCAGGACAGTCCGATGCCAGGACAGTGCCCCTGAGCGCTGGAGAGGACTAGGGCTGCATTAGGACACCTGAAGTGCAGCTGCTGGAGAGTCAGCAGAACCGCCCGGAGACAGCCACGCTTGCCTCCCAGCCCGGGAAGCCCAGAGACCCAGAGCATAGACATCTCTCAGAGCATCTCTGCCAGCAGGAGACATTGGGTGAGGAATAGAGCCGTCCTGCCTTCGGGCAGGAGCCATTCAGGAGACCCAGCGTGGGGGGAATCGGGCTGTGTGTGTACAATGTCTAGCACTGCAGGGCCCTGATCCGGGACTGAGCCTCTGGGCACTGCCGAAATACAAAGGAGAACAGCAGGGCTGGAGGATTTACCGGCTCCGTGTGAGGAGGGCTGGTTGGGTTGAGCCAGCAGTGAGTCCCCAGTAACACAGAGCTGCGCTAGTGATGGAAGATCTATTTTGTCTTCCCTACTTAGCACAGTTCAAAACTTAGCACTGACCAGCTGCAAGGATCCTGGCGGGCCCTGGTATGCTTGTAGCAGCAGACTCAATGTTTGGGAAAAGCGAGATATGTGCAATAGGCAATGTAGTTCCATCTGGGCACCAGCCAGCTCCTGTGCCCCAGAGAGCTCTCACAGCTCACACTGAACCAGGGACAAAGGGGGCAGGAGGTTGGAAGAGAAGGTGCCATCCTGGGACCCAGGAGACCCATAGTCAATTCCCAGCTCTGCCACAGATGCTCTGCGTGGCCTCGGGCAAATCCCTTATTCCCTCTGTGCTGCAGTTCCCTGTCTGTTCAGTAGGGGTAGCAGCCAGGCCCTGCCCTGCAGGGGGCGGTTAGAATAAATGCAATCGAGGTTGGACAGTGCTCTGATGCCACGGGGATGAGGGCCAGGATGGTGCCTAAGACAGACCAAAAGCAAGGGGGAGCTACAGAACCGGTGGTGAGAGGGGTTTGGCCTTTGACAGTCTGCTCTGGGTGCCTGGGCTGTCAGACCCCAGCCAGCCACTGGCATTGCCAGCCTCCCTGATCTCTGGTGCTGCTGCTCTCCCTGCTTCTAGGAGTCACTGCCTCCCCCTGGGCCGAGACTCCCGCAGCGATCATCTCCTGGGGCTGCCGTGGCACTGAGCGGCTAGCAAGGCCTGAGACTCAGCTGGGGTGGGGGGCTGCTCTTAAAGCAGCTTTTGTGTTGTTGCCGCGGTGGGAGGGGAAGCAGAGATGGGGCCATTTTACATCCTACGGCCAAGGCGCCCAGCAGCTTGGGCAGGCGCAAAGAGCCGCCCGCGTGGGCTGGGAGCTGGGGGAGGGGAGCGTTCGGGAACCCCTGTTCTGCGCTGTCACAAGGAGGAGGAACCGGGATGGAACTGATTCTCCCACTCGGGGATCCGGAGACCCCCCTCCCCCTGGCTCCAGCTGTATGGATGCGGGGAGGGGCTCTGGCCTGGGGTCTGCAGGAGCTGGGACTAGATGAGCCCAGCGGTCCCTTACGGCCTAAAGTCTGTGACTGTGGGGAGCGGAAGGTCCCTCCCATGACCCCGGTGGGGAAGGAGAGGCTCTAAAGCCCTGGCGAGGCCAGAACTAGTCTGGGCTGGGGCATCCCATGGCTGGGCAGTCACACATTGACTGGCTTGTGACTCGCCTGCCCATTGTGACCCGCCCCCTGCTGGCTGCCAAAGCCTCATCCCCTCACTGCCAGGCTTGTCTCTGGCAGAGCGAGAGCTGGCACGTGCCGCTGGGAAAGCTGATCCGGCCGTTTCAGCTCCGCCACTGGTAGCAGAAAGTGGGTGGCCCATATACACGCTGGCTTCTGCCCACTCCTGACTCCAGGTAGGAGAATCTTCTATTGCCCGCCTCTGCTTTTCCATTGCATCGCCAGCCACACCGAGCCTTCCCCGAGCTCCTGGCCGGGCGGCGCATGTCTACCAAGTGCCCCTTTATCCCCCCACCTAGAGACTTAAGAAATGCATAGGGGAAACTGAGGCACCCCTACAGTATTCAGAGGAAACCTTAAGAACAGTCCCACTTCGTCACAGTGAGGGAGTTGGAGAGTCTGTGGGAAGCCACCTCTCTTGTGAAATCAACCACCCCCACACGGTGCGGGCCGCTCCAGATCGGGGGAAGGGGCCAGCTGTGAATTTGGAGCCAGATCCTGGTTTGGATCTGAATCCACCGGCGCTGCGGAGCGTTCAGATGTGGGGAGCTAGCTCCCGCCCGTGCCAGATCACAAAGTGCCACTTCAGCCAGCCGCCTGCCAGGCTCTGGCAGCGCCCTGTGTGAAGCTGCAGCTGGGCCCTCCAGAGCCGAGCTGCTGCTCCTCCTCTCTGCTGGCCAGCCAGCCGCAGCGCCTCAGCACCTGCCCGCTCAGCCCCACCTCAGTGCTCCTGCCTCCCCAATTTCCTCCCTGGCGCTGCACCTCGCCCCCTGCACCTGGCATGTCAATACCCAGCGGGGCCGGGAGCCAAGCGCCCCGGGAGCCATCTGTAAGGTGCTGATTCCCTCCTGTGCTGGGCTCCAGCTAATCCACAAGCCAGGAACTGGCCTTGTGACTCCCCGAGCAGGTATATCAGTCTCACAGCAGCAGCTCAGTCTGCTCAACATCACTCCAGGACCAGGAACTCGCTCCTGCCTGACATAGGCAACAGGCTGAGCCTGCTCCAGCCCTGTTCCTAGTCCTACTCCAGCCCTGGTCTCGCTGCAGCCTTGCTCCACCCATGCCCTGCCCCGCCCCCTGAGTCCAGCTCCAGCCACTAGGCCTGACCACCCCCATCACCTTTACTGACACCATCACTTCCATAGGAAATGGCACTGAGGTTGCCGGGGGAACAGGCATTCTCAGGGTGCCAGGAGCCATTGTTCTATTTACCAGGACAGTCCGATGCCAGGACAGTGCCCCTGAGCGCTGGAGAGGACTAGGGCTGCATTAGGACACCTGAAGTGCAGCTGCTGGAGAGTCAGCAGAACCGCCCGGAGACAGCCACGCTTGCCTCCCAGCCCGGGAAGCCCAGAGACCCAGAGCATAGACATCTCTCAGAGCATCTCTGCCAGCAGGAGACATTGGGTGAGGAATAGAGCCGTCCCGCCTTCGGGCAGGAGCCATTCAGGAGACCCAGCGTGGGGGGAATCGGGCTGTGTGTGTACAATGTCTAGCACTGCAGGGCCCTGATCCGGGACTGAGCCCTCTGGGCACTGCCGAAATACAAAGGAGAACAGCAGGGCTGGAGGATTTACCGGCTCCGTGTGAGGAGGGCTGGTTGGGTTGAGCCAGCAGTGAGTCCCCAGTAACACAGAGCTGCGCTAGTGATGGAAGATCTATTTTGTCTTCCCTACTTAGCACAGTTCAAAACTTAGCACTGACCAGCTGCAAGGATCCTGGCGGGCCCTGGTATGGTTGTAGCAGCAGACTCAATGTTTGGGAAAAGCGAGATATGTGCAATAGGCAATGTAGTTCCATCTGGGAAGGTCCTGAGCGGAAGGTCCCTCCCATGACCCCGGTGGGGAAGGAGAGGCTCTAAAGCACTGGCGAGGCCAGAACTAGTCTGGGCTGGGACTCGCCTGCCCATTGTGACACGCCCCCTGCTGGCTGCCAAAGCCTCATCCCCTCACTGCCAGGCTTGTCTCTGACAGAGCGAGAGCTGGCACGTGCTGCTGGGAAAGCTGATCCGGCCGTTTCAGCTCCGCCACTGGTAGCAGAAAGTGGGTGGCCCATATACACGCTGGCTTCTGCCCACTCCTGACTCCAGGTAGGAGAATCTTCTATTGCCCGCCTCTGCTTTTCCATTGCATCGCCAGCCACACCGAGCCTTCCCCGAGCTCCTGGCCGGGCGGCGCATGTCTACCAAGTGCCCCTTTATCCCCCCACCTAGAGACTTAAGAAATGCATAGGGGAAACTGAGGCACCCCTACAGTATTCAGAGGAAACCTTAAGAACAGTCCCACTTCGTCACAGTGAGGGAGTTGGAGAGTCTGTGGGAAGCCACCTCTCTTGTGAAATCAACCACCCCCACACGGTGCGGGCCGCTCCAGATCGGGGGAAGGGGCCAGCTGTGAATTTGGAGCCAGATCCTGGTTTGGATCTGAATCCACCGGCGCTGCGGAGCGTTCAGATGTGGGGAGCTAGCTCCCGCCCGTGCCAGATCACAAAGTGCCACTTCAGCCAGCCGCCTGCCAGGCTCTGGCAGCGCCCTGTGTGAAGCTGCAGCTGGGCCCTCCAGAGCCGAGCTGCTGCTCCTCCTCTCTGCTGGCCAGCCAGCCGCAGCGCCTCAGCACCTGCCCGCTCAGCCCCACCTCAGTGCTCCTGCCTCCCCAATCTCCTCCCTGGCGCTGCACCTCGCCCCCTGCACCTGGCATGTCAATACCCAGCGGGGCCGGGAGCCAAGCGCCCCGGGAGCCATCTGTAAGGTGCTGATTCCCTCCTGTGCTGGGCTCCAGCTAATCCACAAGCCAGGAACTGGCCTTGTGACGCCCAGAGCAGGTATATCAGTCTCACAGCAGCAGCTCAGTCTGCTCAACATCACTCCAGGGCCAGGAACTCGCTCCTGCCTGACATAGGCAACAGGCTGAGCCTGCTCCAGCCCTGTTCCTAGTCCTACTCCAGCCCTGGTCTCGCTGCAGCCTTGCTCCACCCATGCCCTGCCCCGCCCCCTGAGTCCAGCTCCAGCCACTAGGCCTGACCACCTCCATCACCATTACTGACACCATCACTTCCATAGGAAATGGCACTGAGGTTGCCGGGGGAACAGGCATTCTCAGGGTGCCAGGAGCCATTGTTCTATTTACCAGGACAGTCCGATGCCAGGACAGTGCCCCTGAGCGCTGGAGAGGACTAGGGCTGCATTAGGACACCTGAAGTGCAGCTGCTGGAGAGTCAGCAGAACCGCCCGGAGACAGCCACGCTTGCCTCCCAGCCCGGGAAGCCCAGAGACCCAGAGCATAGACATCTCTCAGAGCATCTCTGCCAGCAGGAGACCTTGGGTGAGGAATAGAGCCGTCCTGCCTTCGGGCAGGAGCCATTCAGGAGACCCAGCGTGGGGGGAATCGGGCTGTGTGTGTACAATGTCTAGCACTGCAGGGCCCTGATCCGGGACTGAGCCTCTGGGCACTGCCGAAATACAAAGGAGAACAGCAGGGCTGGAGGATTTACCGGCTCCGTGTGAGGAGGGCTGGTTGGGTTGAGCCAGCAGTGAGTCCCCAGTAACACAGAGCTGCGCTAGTGATGGAAGATCTATTTTGTCTTCCCTACTTAGCACAGTTCAAAACTTAGCACTGACCAGCTGCAAGGATCCTGGCGGGCCCTGGTATGCTTGTAGCAGCAGACTCAATGTTTGGGAAAAGCGAGATATGTGCAATAGGCAATGTAGTTCCATCTGGGCACCAGCCAGCTCCTGTGCCCCAGAGAGCTCTCACAGCTCACACTGAACCAGGGACAAAGGGGGCAGGAGGTTGGAAGAGAAGGTGCCATCCTGGGACCCAGGAGACCCATAGTCAATTCCCAGCTCTGCCACAGATGCTCTGCGTGGCCTCGGGCAAATCCCTTATTCCCTCTGTGCTGCAGTTCCCTGTCTGTTCAGTGGGGGTAGCAGCCAGGCCCTGCCCTGCAGGGGGCGGTTAGAATAAATGCAATCGAGGTTGGACAGTGCTCTGATGCCACGGGGATGAGGGCCAGGATGGTGCCTAAGACAGACCAAAAGCAAGGGGGAGCTACAGAACCGGTGGTGAGAGGGGTTTGGCCTTTGACAGTCTGCTCTGGGTGCCTGGGCTGTCAGACCCCAGCCAGCCACTGGCATTGCCAGCCTCCCTGATCTCTGGTGCTGTTGCTCTCCCTGCTTCTAGGAGTCACTGCCTCCCCCTGGGCCGAGACTCCCGCAGCAATCATCTCCTGGGGCTGCCGTGGCACTGAGCGGCTAGCAAGGCCTGAGACTCAGCTGGGGTGGGGGGCTGCTCTTAAAGCAGCTTTTGTGTTGTTGCCGCGGTGGGAGGGGAAGCAGAGATGGGGCCATTTTACATCCTACGGCCAAGGCGCCCAGCAGCTTGGGCAGGCGCAAAGAGCCGCCCGCGTGGGCTGGGAGCTGGGGGAGGGGAGCGTTCGGGAACCCCTGTTCTGCGCTGTCACAAGGAGGAGGAACCGGGATGGAACTGATTCTCCCACTCGGGGATCCGGAGACCCCCCTCCCCCTGGCTCCAGCTGTATGGATGCGGGGAGGGGCTCTGGCCTGGGGTCTGCAGGAGCTGGGACTAGATGAGCCCAGCGGTCCCTTACGGCCTAAAGTCTGTGACTGTGGGGAGCGGAAGGTCCCTCCCATGACCCCGGTGGGGAAGGAGAGGCTCTAAAGCCCTGGCGAGGCCAGAACTAGTCTGGGCTGGGGCATCCCATGGCTGGGCAGTCACACATTGACTGGCTTGTGACTCGCCTGCCCATTGTGACACGCCCCCTGCTGGCTGCCAAAGCCTCATCCCCTCACTGCCAGGCTTGTCTCTGGCAGAGCGAGAGCTGGCACGTGCCGCTGGGAAAGCTGATCCGGCCGTTTCAGCTCCGCCACTGGTAGCAGAAAGTGGGTGGCCCATATACACGCTGGCTTCTGCCCACTCCTGACTCCAGGTAGGAGAATCTTCTATTGCCCGCCTCTGCTTTTCCATTGCATCGCCAGCCA
This sequence comes from Emys orbicularis, assembly GCF_028017835.1. Taxonomy (NCBI): domain Eukaryota; kingdom Metazoa; phylum Chordata; order Testudines; family Emydidae; genus Emys; species Emys orbicularis. The sequence goes on along the minus strand of NC_088686.1, from coordinate 70,688,076 downwards.
CACCGAGCCTTCCCCGAGCTCCTGGCCGGGCGGCGCATGTCTACCAAGTGCCCCTTTATCCCCCCACCTAGAGACTTAAGAAATGCATAGGGGAAACTGAGGCACCCCTACAGTATTCAGAGGAAACCTTAAGAACAGTCCCACTTTGTCACAGTGAGGGAGTTGGAGAGTCTGTGGGAAGCCACCTCTCTTGTGAAATCAACCACCCCCACACGGTGCGGGCCGCTCCAGATCGGGGGAAGGGGCCAGCTGTGAATTTGGAGCCAGATCCTGGTTTGGATCTGAATCCACCGGCGCTGCGGAGCGTTCAGATGTGGGGAGCTAGCTCCCGCCCGTGCCAGATCACAAAGTGCCACTTCAGCCAGCCGCCTGCCAGGCTCTGGCAGCGCCCTGTGTGAAGCTGCAGCTGGGCCCTCCAGAGCCGAGCTGCTGCTCCTCCTCTCTGCTGGCCAGCCAGCCGCAGCGCCTCAGCACCTGCCCGCTCAGCCCCAGCTCAGTGCTCCTGCCTCCCCAATTTCCTCCCTGGCGCTGCACCTCGCCCCCTGCACCTGGCATGTCAATACCCAGCGGGGCCGGGAGCCAAGCGCCCCGGGAGCCATCTGTAAGGTGCTGATTCCCTCCTGTGCTGGGCTCCAGCTAATCCACAAGCCAGGAACTGGCCTTGTGACTCCCCGAGCAGGTATATCAGTCTCACAGCAGCAGCTCAGTCTGCTCAACATCACTCCAGGGCCAGGAACTCGCTCCTGCCTGACATAGGCAACAGGCTGAGCCTGCTCCAGCCCTGTTCCTAGTCCTACTCCAGCCCTGGTCTCGCTGCAGCCTTGCTCCACCCATGCCCTGCCCCGCCCCCTGAGTCCAGCTCCAGCCACTAGGCCTGACCACCCCCATCACCTTTACTGACACCATCACTTCCATAGGAAATGGCACTGAGGTTGCCGGGGGAACAGGCATTCTCAGGGTGCCAGGAGCCATTGTTCTATTTACCAGGACAGTCCGATGCCAGGACAGTGCCCCTGAGCGCTGGAGAGGACTAGGGCTGCATTAGGACACCTGAAGTGCAGCTGCTGGAGAGTCAGCAGAACCGCCCGGAGACAGCCACGCTTGCCTCCCAGCCCGGGAAGCCCAGAGACCCAGAGCATAGACATCTCTCAGAGCATCTCTGCCAGCAGGAGACATTGGGTGAGGAATAGAGCCGTCCTGCCTTCGGGCAGGAGCCATTCAGGAGACCCAGCGTGGGGGGAATCGGGCTGTGTGTGTACAATGTCTAGCACTGCAGGGCCCTGATCCGGGACTGAGCCTCTGGGCACTGCCGAAATACAAAGGAGAACAGCAGGGCTGGAGGATTTACCGGCTCCGTGTGAGGAGGGCTGGTTGGGTTGAGCCAGCAGTGAGTCCCCAGTAACACAGAGCTGCGCTAGTGATGGAAGATCTATTTTGTCTTCCCTACTTAGCACAGTTCAAAACTTAGCACTGACCAGCTGCAAGGATCCTGGCGGGCCCTGGTATGCTTGTAGCAGCAGACTCAATGTTTGGGAAAAGCGAGATATGTGCAATAGGCAATGTAGTTCCATCTGGGCACCAGCCAGCTCCTGTGCCCCAGAGAGCTCTCACAGCTCACACTGAACCAGGGACAAAGGGGGCAGGAGGTTGGAAGAGAAGGTGCCATCCTGGGACCCAGGAGACCCATAGTCAATTCCCAGCTCTGCCACAGATGCTCTGCGTGGCCTCGGGCAAATCCCTTATTCCCTCTGTGCTGCAGTTCCCTGTCTGTTCAGTAGGGGTAGCAGCCAGGCCCTGCCCTGCAGGGGGCGGTTAGAATAAATGCAATCGAGGTTGGACAGTGCTCTGATGCCACGGGGATGAGGGCCAGGATGGTGCCTAAGACAGACCAAAAGCAAGGGGGAGCTACAGAACCGGTGGTGAGAGGGGTTTGGCCTTTGACAGTCTGCTCTGGGTGCCTGGGCTGTCAGACCCCAGCCAGCCACTGGCATTGCCAGCCTCCCTGATCTCTGGTGCTGCTGCTCTCCCTGCTTCTAGGAGTCACTGCCTCCCCCTGGGCCGAGACTCCCGCAGCGATCATCTCCTGGGGCTGCCGTGGCACTGAGCGGCTAGCAAGGCCTGAGACTCAGCTGGGGTGGGGGGCTGCTCTTAAAGCAGCTTTTGTGTTGTTGCCGCGGTGGGAGGGGAAGCAGAGATGGGGCCATTTTACATCCTACGGCCAAGGCGCCCAGCAGCTTGGGCAGGCGCAAAGAGCCGCCCGCGTGGGCTGGGAGCTGGGGGAGGGGAGCGTTCGGGAACCCCTGTTCTGCGCTGTCACAAGGAGGAGGAACCGGGATGGAACTGATTCTCCCACTCGGGGATCCGGAGACCCCCCTCCCCCTGGCTCCAGCTGTATGGATGCGGGGAGGGGCTCTGGCCTGGGGTCTGCAGGAGCTGGGACTAGATGAGCCCAGCGGTCCCTTACGGCCTAAAGTCTGTGACTGTGGGGAGCGGAAGGTCCCTCCCATGACCCCGGTGGGGAAGGAGAGGCTCTAAAGCCCTGGCGAGGCCAGAACTAGTCTGGGCTGGGGCATCCCATGGCTGGGCAGTCACACATTGACTGGCTTGTGACTCGCCTGCCCATTGTGACCCGCCCCCTGCTGGCTGCCAAAGCCTCATCCCCTCACTGCCAGGCTTGTCTCTGGCAGAGCGAGAGCTGGCACGTGCCGCTGGGAAAGCTGATCCGGCCGTTTCAGCTCCGCCACTGGTAGCAGAAAGTGGGTGGCCCATATACACGCTGGCTTCTGCCCACTCCTGACTCCAGGTAGGAGAATCTTCTATTGCCCGCCTCTGCTTTTCCATTGCATAGCAAGCCACACCGAGCCTTCCCCGAGCTCCTGGCCGGGCGGCGCATGTCTACCAAGTGCCCCTTTATCCCCCCACCTAGAGACTTAAGAAATGCATAGGGGAAACTGAGGCACCCCTACAGTATTCAGAGGAAACCTTAAGAACAGTCCCACTTCGTCACAGTGAGGGAGTTGGAGAGTCTGTGGGAAGCCACCTCTCTTGTGAAATCAACCACCCCCACACGGTGCGGGCCGCTCCAGATCGGGGGAAGGGGCCAGCTGTGAATTTGGAGCCAGATCCTGGTTTGGATCTGAATCCACCGGCGCTGCGGAGCGTTCAGATGTGGGGAGCTAGCTCCCGCCCGTGCCAGATCACAAAGTGCCACTTCAGCCAGCCGCCTGCCAGGCTCTGGCAGCGCCCTGTGTGAAGCTGCAGCTGGGCCCTCCAGAGCCGAGCTGCTGCTCCTCCTCTCTGCTGGCCAGCCAGCCGCAGCGCCTCAGCACCTGCCCGCTCAGCCCCAGCTCAGTGCTCCTGCCTCCCCAATTTCCTCCCTGGCGCTGCACCTCGCCCCCTGCACCTGGCATGTCAATACCCAGCGGGGCCGGGAGCCAAGCGCCCCGGGAGCCATCTGTAAGGTGCTGATTCCCTCCTGTGCTGGGCTCCAGCTAATCCACAAGCCAGGAACTGGCCTTGTGACTCCCCGAGCAGGTATATCAGTCTCACAGCAGCAGCTCAGTCTGCTCAACATCACTCCAGGACCAGGAACTCGCTCCTGCCTGACATAGGCAACAGGCTGAGCCTGCTCCAGCCCTGTTCCTAGTCCTACTCCAGCCCTGGTCTCGCTGCAGCCTTGCTCCACCCATGCCCTGCCCCGCCCCCTGAGTCCAGCTCCAGCCACTAGGCCTGACCACCCCCATCACCTTTACTGACACCATCACTTCCATAGGAAATGGCACTGAGGTTGCCGGGGGAACAGGCATTCTCAGGGTGCCAGGAGCCATTGTTCTATTTACCAGGACAGTCCGATGCCAGGACAGTGCCCCTGAGCGCTGGAGAGGACTAGGGCTGCATTAGGACACCTGAAGTGCAGCTGCTGGAGAGTCAGCAGAACCGCCCGGAGACAGCCACGCTTGCCTCCCAGCCCGGGAAGCCCAGAGACCCAGAGCATAGACATCTCTCAGAGCATCTCTGCCAGCAGGAGACATTGGGTGAGGAATAGAGCCGTCCCGCCTTCGGGCAGGAGCCATTCAGGAGACCCAGCGTGGGGGGAATCGGGCTGTGTGTGTACAATGTCTAGCACTGCAGGGCCCTGATCCGGGACTGAGCCCTCTGGGCACTGCCGAAATACAAAGGAGAACAGCAGGGCTGGAGGATTTACCGGCTCCGTGTGAGGAGGGCTGGTTGGGTTGAGCCAGCAGTGAGTCCCCAGTAACACAGAGCTGCGCTAGTGATGGAAGATCTATTTTGTCTTCCCTACTTAGCACAGTTCAAAACTTAGCACTGACCAGCTGCAAGGATCCTGGCGGGCCCTGGTATGGTTGTAGCAGCAGACTCAATGTTTGGGAAAAGCGAGATATGTGCAATAGGCAATGTAGTTCCATCTGGGAAGGTCCTGAGCGGAAGGTCCCTCCCATGACCCCGGTGGGGAAGGAGAGGCTCTAAAGCACTGGCGAGGCCAGAACTAGTCTGGGCTGGGACTCGCCTGCCCATTGTGACACGCCCCCTGCTGGCTGCCAAAGCCTCATCCCCTCACTGCCAGGCTTGTCTCTGACAGAGCGAGAGCTGGCACGTGCTGCTGGGAAAGCTGATCCGGCCGTTTCAGCTCCGCCACTGGTAGCAGAAAGTGGGTGGCCCATATACACGCTGGCTTCTGCCCACTCCTGACTCCAGGTAGGAGAATCTTCTATTGCCCGCCTCTGCTTTTCCATTGCATCGCCAGCCACACCGAGCCTTCCCCGAGCTCCTGGCCGGGCGGCGCATGTCTACCAAGTGCCCCTTTATCCCCCCACCTAGAGACTTAAGAAATGCATAGGGGAAACTGAGGCACCCCTACAATATTCAGAGGAAACATTAAGAACAGTCCCACTTCGTCACAGTGAGGGAGTTGGAGAGTCTGTGGGAAGCCACCTCTCTTGTGAAATCAACCACCCCCACACGGTGCGGGCCGCTCCAGATCGGGGGAAGGGGCCAGCTGTGAATTTGGAGCCAGATCCTGGTTTGGATCTGAATCCACCGGCGCTGCGGAGCGTTCAGATGTGGGGAGCTAGCTCCCGCCCGTGCCAGATCACAAAGTGCCACTTCAGCCAGTCGCCTGCCAGGCTCTGGCAGCGCCCTGTGTGAAGCTGCAGCTGGGCCCTCCAGAGCCGAGCTGCTGCTCCTCCTCTCTGCTGGCCAGCCAGCCGCAGCGCCTCAGCACCTGCCCGCTCAGCCCCAGCTCAGTGCTCCTGCCTCCCCAATTTCCTCCCTGGCGCTGCACCTCGCCCCCTGCACCTGGCATGTCAATACCCAGCGGGGCCGGGAGCCAAGCGCCCCGGGAGCCATCTGTAAGGTGCTGATTCCCTCCTGTGCTGGGCTCCAGCTAATCCACAAGCCAGGAACTGGCCTTGTGACTCCCCGAGCAGGTATATCAGTCTCACAGCAGCAGCTCAGTCTGCTCAACATCACTCCAGGACCAGGAACTCGCTCCTGCCTGACATAGGCAACAGGCTGAGCCTGCTCCAGCCCTGTTCCTAGTCCTACTCCAGCCCTGGTCTCGCTGCAGCCTTGCTCCACCCATGCCCTGCCCCGCCCCCTGAGTCCAGCTCCAGCCACTAGGCCTGACCACCCCCATCACCTTTACTGACACCATCACTTCCATAGGAAATGGCACTGAGGTTGCCGGGGGAACAGGCATTCTCAGGGTGCCAGGAGCCATTGTTCTATTTACCAGGACAGTCCGATGCCAGGACAGTGCCCCTGAGCGCTGGAGAGGACTAGGGCTGCATTAGGACACCTGAAGTGCAGCTGCTGGAGAGTCAGCAGAACCGCCCGGAGACAGCCACGCTTGCCTCCCAGCCCGGGAAGCCCAGAGACCCAGAGCATAGACATCTCTCAGAGCATCTGTGCCAGCAGGAGACATTGGGTGAGGAATAGAGCCGTCCCGCCTTCGGGCAGGAGCCATTCAGGAGACCCAGCGTGGGGGGAATCGGGCTGTGTGTGTACAATGTCTAGCACTGCAGGGCCCTGATCCGGGACTGAGCCCTCTGGGCACTGCCGAAATACAAAGGAGAACAGCAGGGCTGGAGGATTTACCGGCTCCGTGTGAGGAGGGCTGGTTGGGTTGAGCCAGCAGTGAGTCCCCAGTAACACAGAGCTGCGCTAGTGATGGAAGATCTATTTTGTCTTCCCTACTTAGCACAGTTCAAAACTTAGCACTGACCAGCTGCAAGGATCCTGGCGGGCCCTGGTATGCTTGTAGCAGCAGACTCAATGTTTGGGAAAAGCGAGATATGTGCAATAGGCAATGTAGTTCCATCTGGGAAGGTCCTGAGCGGAAGGTCCCTCCCATGACCCCGGTGGGGAAGGAGAGGCTCTAAAGCCCTGGCGAGGCCAGAACTAGTCTGGGCTGGGACTCGCCTGCCCATTGTGACACGCCCCCTGCTGGCTGCCAAAGCCTCATCCCCTCACTGCCAGGCTTGTCTCTGACAGAGCGAGAGCTGGCACTTGCCGCTGGGAAAGCTGATCCGGCCATTTCAGCTCCGCCACCGGCAGCAGAAAGTGGGTGGCCCATATACACGCTGGCTTCTGCCCACTCCTGACTCCAGGCAGGAGAATCTTCTATTGCCCGCCTCTGCTTTTCCATTGCATCGCCAACCACACCGAGGTTAGATGAGAAGGTACCAGCCTCCCTGCCGCTCTCCTGCCTTCTGCTCCTGCCCCTTCACGGGTGTGTCTGAGCAACTCCTGCTGCTCACGAGCCCGCCCCAGCTTCCCCACCCCGCTGGCCTCGCCCACCTGCGAACTGCCACGGCCCCAATATTCCTGGGGGAAGGGATCAGGGTCATTTCATTGGGCAGGAAGAATCCTGAGTGGTTGGATCCAGCCTGTCTGCTGTGCAGCTTGTGAACCAGGAGAAGGAGAGGTGGGAGTGACCCAGAGGAGGCTGTTTGGCCTGTGGGATGGGCTGCTGGCCTGGGAGTTCGGAGACCTGGGTTCTAATCCTGGGTGACTTTGAGCACATTGCTTCCCTTGTTTCCCTGCTGGCTGCCTTGGCTAGTTAGAGTCTGAGCCCTCCAGCCCAGCGATTGTCTGCAGCACCTGGTGCAACAGGGCCCTGAGCTTAGCTGGTATCTGGAGGTGCTGGTGGGACAGAAATAACTGGGCTGGCCCTGATGCTGAATGGGGCAATTGCCTCTCATCACTCACAAGCAATGCCTTGTCCTGGCTCCTTGTAGGATGGCTGAGGAGGGCCGGCCAGAGCCCAGGCGCGCCTGGGAGGAGACAAAACCTCCCCCAGGGAAGAGTCGGCGGAAGAGGCCATGGCAGCAGCAGGGGCTGTGTGTGCCTCAGCCCTTCCGTGCCGGTGAGTGGGCGCCTTCTGGGTGGGCGGAGGGGGCTGCAAAAATGGCTGGGGCCATGGCCCTGCATTGGGGTGGGGCTTGGCCCCTGTGGGGGTTGGGTGGCAAGACTAGGGTGTCACTGGGGGGAGAAGACTCCATAGACCTTGTACTGCTCTGGGTTGCCACGAGATGGAGAGACAGACAGGAAAACCCAGGCAGGGGGGAATGGCCCCTCCTGCTGGCAGCAGCTGCAGCCACTAAAGCTGATCGGGGCATTGGGGCGGCGGCAGAAGCATCAGGTGGAGACTGACTGAATCGCCCACCCCGATCTGTCACGCTGCAGGGTCGGAGGATGTTTTCCACCAGTCGAAGGGGATGCTCGGTGCACGGTGGGTTGTTAAAGCCTAGGATTGCAGGGCGCCGGCCAGAGCATAAGATGCTCCCTGATGTTGCAGCCCCATCTGCTGGCTGGCTCCTTTGTAGCATGTCGCAGCACAGGGCATTTGGGGGGGAGTGTTGACGATGGGAGCCCAGTGCCTGCCCAGGTTACACCCAGTGGCTGTGGCAGGAGAGGCAGTCAGAACAAGCAGAACGGGCAGGCTCTGGGTCCCCATATCCCATGCAGACTGGGCAGCTGTTCCCTCTCCTGCCGCAAGGACCAGACCGATTCACTCCCAGTCCCTCTGCCCCCTCCAGCAATGGCCCGGAGAGTGGGGACACCCCTCATGGCCTGACATCGTCCCTCCTTCCAGGTGTGGCGCTCCCCAAATCCCCAGACTGAGCCTGCATGCTGGGTGGGGAAGTGGGGTGGCCGCTGGGAACCAGGGCTCCGACTGGGTCTTTGCTGGGCTGGGCAGCAAAGAGGTGGGGAAGCCAGGGATCGCTGTGCCAGACCCTGCCGTGCATCGGGGCTGCTCCCCTGCTGGGGCGGGAGTGGGGACAAGGGTTTTCTCTAAGATCTCTGTCACCCAGCCTGCAGCTTGGCAGACCCAGGTATTACCACTGCTCTGTCTTTGATCAGATTCACCATCCTCCTGCTTGAAGGGGCTATACTTGAATGAGAGAGAGGCCCTGGAGTGCATAGATGCCTTTCTGAAGGACAATGAACAGGTACCAAGAGCCCTCCTCTGACCTGTCAGCTAGTGCCCTGTCCACATGCACATCTGCCCTTCTCCAGATGATGCATGGATTCTAAGGCCAGACGGAACCACTGTGACCTCCTGTATAACACAGGCCAGAGACCTGCCCCCAAATAATTCCTGGCCATGACCATGGCGCCCCACCCAACTGCTGAGTCTTCCCTGCATCCTCTGAGCCCAACGCTCCCCCCCTGCAGCCAGGCAGAGAGATTGTGTGGGGGGAGGGGTCGCCTCACCACTCCTACAGCCACTGGCCTCCGCACATTCCCTGGCTGTGCTGGTGGGAAGAGCACAACCCTGGCCATGGCCCCTACCAGGAGCAGGGCTACCCAGTCTCCAGATGGTGCGCAGGACCCAGTGTGCCCTTGGCCAAGCGGCCCGGACAGCCCGTACTAGACATGAGATGCCCAAGCCGCCCCCCCCCCCCCCCCGCCCCAGGTGTGTCTGCACATGCTAGCGCTCATGGCCACCATCACTTGGGAGCCAAATGCCACCAGCACTAATGAATTCACCCTCCTACTCACCATGAGGTGGGGAACTGAGGCACAGTATGAGGCCTAGCGCCTCAAAAGTATTGATCACCCATAGGCATTAGGCACCTAAATCCCTTTGCACCCCTGGGCCTAAACAACTTGCCTGAGTTCCCGCAGGGAGAGCTGGGAATTGAGTCAGGTCTCCAGCCATTGCCTTAGCCACACCGCCGCCCTTCCGCAAGCAACCCGGGGCCGGGAAGCGTTCAGCACGCACGGCCTCCGGGTAACGAGGCTAGTGGCTTCCAGCTCCCGTAACCGTGGCCGGCTCGCCCTGGCCCCACTTGTTTTGCAGGTGTGTTGGGACACCCTCAGCAGTGCTGCGGAATTCCTGAAGTGGCACCAGCTCGGTGGCTTCATCCAGCACAAGGATACCTGGCAAAGCTGTGACTGCCTGGTGAGGGAGCCCTCAGGTCATTCACTGCGCAGCCCTCGCTGGTAGGAGCGGGGGAATCGGTGGATAGGGCACCCCCCATTGCCCGGCTCTGTGCCCACACTGAGCCCCAGCCCCGGGACCACTCCTGGCCCTGGGTGTAGTCCCTCTGCGTGATCCCCCCAGCACAGGAAGGAGGGGTGAAAACAGGACGTGCGCTCCACACACCTGGAACCCGGCCTGCAGGACGGAAAGGCCTTTAATAACCTTGTGCTCCCTTGTTCTGGTCCTAGCTGACGCGCTACAAGGGGAGAGCCAACAACTTTCTGTGCCAGACCATGGCCTTTCTGGAGAACCCACAGGCTCCAATTAGAGAAATGGCCATCATGTTCATAGGTAACCACAGAGCAGGGGTCCCTTTAGCAGGGGGGCTGGATCCGGTCCCAGGCTCTCCTCAGTCCCTGCCAGCAGCGAGAAGTAACCCTTGGGCTCCTGATTGTCTAATGAAGGGACGGGGCAGTCCTAGAAATAGTGAGTGAATGGGGTTCATTGGGACTTCTTGCCTGTGGCTGGAGGCTCCCCCATTTGTGGAGGGCAGCAGGGATGTTTAGTGAGGGTTGCTGGTTGTTCTTGCTAGTCCCCTGCCTCCCGCCTCCCAGCCTGCTGCCTCCTTGTCACAGGCCGAGAGGTACAGCGCTGGCTTGGGCTGCTGGGGCTCTCCAGGGCGCTGTGGCTCTGACCCCCATTTCCTTCCTTTCAATCTTAGACCTCAAAGGCTTGCAGGAGGACAGCAACTCCTCGGTCCAAAGCCTGGCTTATCAGACCATCTTCATCCTGGAGGCGTTCAAGAACCACCCTCCAGCCCGCTGCAGCCTATGCACATTTTTTCATTGGATAAGAACAACGTGTACTAAGGAGAGCCCGGTCATTGAAGCTGCCCAGCTGCCCTAGCTCTGGGAAAAGCCAGCCTCCCTTCCCTGGGAGCTTCGTACCAGAGCATGGCTTCTTCCCCATTGGCCGCCTGCCCTGCGCAGCCATGTGAGTAGTTAACTGCTCGATAGCTTTCATCACCATGTACTTTTTGACAGGTTTCCATGCACTGTGTAGCACTTACGTCCCGCCCTCCGTCCCCGTTTCCGGTTGTGTATGTTTTTGGCGCCGTCGGCCATTTTGAAAATTTATTTTGTATTATTTTTCTGTGTTTGGCCGGGGGAAGGTTGTGTGCCTGTGTTTTGACATATTTAGAGAAAAAGTATGAATGAGTAGAAAGAGACTGTAAGGGGTTCACGGCTCCCTCCCCGTCCGTCCGGGCGGGAGACCACGCCCTTTGCTATGATAGTAGTATAAGGGCCCTACCATCAATTAAACCCTAGCCCCGCCCCTTGACCCCTCCCACCTGTCACCAGAAGTCCCACCCCATGGGGGTATTACTTCCAGGGTCAAGGTGCCACCTGACCGGAAGCAAGGTGTGTCATGTGACCCCTCTCAGAACTCCCCCCACCACCCTCTACCAATCAGGAGGGGTTTCGTCCCGATAGGGCCGCCCCGAGAGGAGATTTTGACCAATCAGGGGGACTTCCGGGGCGGGGGTGACCCGTCCGGAAGTGGGTCGTGTGACCCCTCTAAGAACTCCCCCCACTACCCTCTACCAATCAGGAGGGGTTTTGTGCCGAAAGAACCACCCCGAGAGGAGATTTTGACCAATCAGGGGGACTTCCGGGGCGGGGGTGACCCGTCTGGAAGTGGGTCGTGTGACCCCTCTAAGAACTCCCCCCACCACCCTCTACCAATCAGGAGGGGTTTCGTCCCAACAGGACCTCCCCGAGAGGAGATTTTGACCAATCAGGGTGACTTCTGGGTTGGGGTGACCCCTCCGGAAGGGAGTCGTGTGACCCCACTAAGAACGCCTCCCAAGGCCCTCCGCCAATCAGAGTGCAGCACCATTACCCCATAAGTCCCAGCGCCAGACAGAGGAGGCGGCCATCTCTTACCAAGGACACGTGTTTTCGAAAGCGCGGAAAGGCTGCTGAGAGGAAACATGGACTCCTTCACCACCCCCGTGAGAACTTCGGACTTTGTTTTAGCCCCAACCGTCTTTGACCTTGTGTGGAGCAGGTGTTACATCAGCGACAGTTCCAAGGAGGACCCTTTGACCCAGCCATTGATGGATACGTCGGAACCCGACCCCAAAACCCTCGTGAGACAGCCCGATGAACGTGACGGCCTCTCTTTCTCCACCCCCTCAGGAGGTGGAAGGCGATCGCAGCGCGGGGGAGGCACCACTTTTCCTTTTCAGCGGTCTCTTTCCTTTTTCTTTTCAGCTTGTTTTCCCTCTGGTCTAAGGATCTCTCATGTTTTGACTGTACTGTGGAGCAAACAACAACATTATTATAAAACACATTAAACCATCTTGTAAACATACATATCACACACACACACACACACACACACACTTCATTAGGGTGTTTTTCTATTTAAAAAGTCATAGCTTTACAACAAAATAATCCATTTCAGGCTGTACAACAAACAGGTTTTTAAATACATCTCATTTTGCAGAATAAAAACCAAAACTGCTTTTAAAATCCATTTTGCAGAGAAACCCTTGTTAGTTTAAAATACCCATACCACCAGTTTAAAACCCACAGTTTGCAACCAAATACTTTTCAAAACCCCCACATGCATTTAAAAGCCACATGGTTTTTTCTGACCCCCAGCCATGTGCCTTTGGTTTAGTTAGTAGCATCCACCCCATTTTAAAAACCCATCACATTATGCACAGTAAAAAAAAACAAAACCCCTGTGCCAAGTACTTTAAAAAAAAAAAAAAAAAACTATGCCTTGCACAGCCCCCCCGCACACCAGCAGCTTTATAAAACACACCAAACCAAGTTTGCAGCCATATACTTTTCAAAAACCCACATGCATTTTAAAAGCTTGTTGCAAAAAAAAATAATAATAATGAAAGTTACCTTTCACTATGGGATAAAGTGTTGCAGGCACATGGTTGTTCTGTTCCCCCTCATGTGTGCTTGAGCCTTCAGGTTCAAGAACAAGCAAAAATGTTAGTTAGTATTACCACCAAATCCCTATACAGCCTGTGTAATACTTTTTTTTTTTTTAATTCAACAGTATTAAGCACAACTATAGTTAAAATGGTTTTTACCTTGGCCTGGTGGTGAAATGCAGTTTAAAGTTACTGGTTCCATGCTAACAGATCACACTGCAATAAACATAGGCACCATTATTTACTAAGACAGCATGGGCAAAGAGTGGCCTTATATAATATATAGTTTCCGAGTTAAAGACAGCAAGTCTTACCTCTTTTTGCAGTCCAGCAGCTATCCAAGAAAGTTTTCTGTTGAAAAAGGACAAACTGCTGCATACCTGAGGTTTTTATACCCTCTTAGCCCATTGTTTCAAACAAAACTTCAACATAGTTGCTAACAGGTTAATTTAATCACCCCTCCCATAGCATTCCCTTTTGTGATCTGGGATAGTGAAACCATTTTGTCTGGGTGTGTGTGGTTAAAACTCCATTCAGTTCAACAGACTAAGGATAGCTCAGTGGCTTAAGCATTGGCCTGCTAAGCCCAGGGTTGTGAGTTCAAGCCTTGAGAGGACCACTTAGGGCTCTGGGGCAAAATCAATATTTGGCCCTACTAGTAAAGGCAGTTCTATGAGATGAGTATATCTCCATATTAACTCTATTGTACTCAGACACATGTCTGAACTAGCCTTGGTTGTTTTATTGTAAGCACATTTTTAGGATTTTTTCCCCTTCCCCACCACAACATACATTTCAGCTTTTTGCTATACACACACACAAAAAACACAAGAGCTAATTCTCACAAACAATTAATTTTTTTATTTAAAAAACATACAGCTTCTTGAAAACAAAACCAAGAGGCTTCATTCAAACTTTTTAGCTCACTTAAAGGCCAAAGGCCTTCTAACAAAACACAATAGTCACAAACCCCCCATTTTAAAAAATTTACAGCTACCAAGTTTTATATCGCATGTTTGTCCCCTCACCATTCTCTAACTTAATCCTTTTAGATTTCTTACAAATAGTTTTTTTCTTAAGCAGGGTTCTGTAACTCTTTGTGCGGACTAGACGGTCAAGATAATGCTCTAAGCAGGCATTTTCCTTAGAACACGGTCAGGGTCTGCACTGAATTGCACAGCATTTATCAAGGTCACCCCTTGCGCTAAATGTTCTTGGGTTAGGCACAGACATTGCATACCATAACCTATGGCAACAACAGTGTTTAATAAGCTTTCCAAACACAGCTCAGCACACAGGCCCCGGAGCTTGCAGTTTATATCCACTGAAGTCCAAGTCACACAATCATGGTGCCTTTGGCCTGGCACATCTATGACACAGCCCTCACAATCTTCAAAAAGCTTTTCCCTAAGGCAGTGTTTAAGGATAGCATAAACAGCAACGCGTACAATAGTCCGCATGACTTTTTTACGCCTTCTACCTCTGAGGGGGTGGACAAAGAGAGACCGCCATGCTCATCGGGGTGTCTCACGAGGGTTTCGGGGTCGGGTTCCGGCGTATCCAGCAACGGCTGGGCCAAAGGGCTCCCCTCGGTCGCTCCCTCCTCCTCCTCCTCGGAACTGTCGCTGATGTAACGCCTGCTCCACACAAGGTCAAAGACGGTTTGGGCTAAAACAAAGTCCGAAGGTCTCACGGGGGTGGTGAAGGAGTCCATGTTTCCTCTCAGCAGCCTTTCCGCGCTTTCGAAAACACGTGTCCTTGGTAAGAGATGGCCGCCTCCTCTGTCTGGCGCTGGGACTTATGGGGTAATGGTGCTGCACTCTGATTGGCGGAGGGCCTTGGGAGGCGTTCTTAGTGGGGTCACACGACTCCCTTCCGGAGGGGTCACCCCAACCCAGAAGTCACCCTGATTGGTCAAAATCTCCTCTCGGGGAGGTCCTGTCAGGACGAAACCCCTCCTGATTGGTAGAGGGTGGTGGGGGGAGTTCTTAGAGGGGTCACACGACCCACTTCCAGATGGGTCACCCCCGCCCCGGAAGTCCCCCTGATTGGTCAAAATCTCCTCTCGGGGTGGTTCTTTCGGGACAAAACCCCTCCTGATTGGTAGAGGGTAGTGGGGGAGGACTTCCGGTGACAGGTGGGAGGGACCAAGGGGTAAAGGGGCGGGGCTTAAGGGGTCAAGCGGCGGGGTTAGGGTTTGATTGATGGTAGGGCCCTTATACTATTTATGATACTTCCGGGTACCTTGGTTCAGGGGAAAATTAGCTCAGTGTTAATGGTTCTAGCCTGCAGTCAGGCCAAGTAATGGTAGAGAGTCTGTTTGCCCAAGGCCATCAATCAGGGCAGGGCAGCAATTGAGTAGGGGCTCTGGCCTACGGTCAGGCAGGTAGAGCACCAGAAGGTCCATTTGCCTGGCGCTTGATCAGGGCGGGGCAGCAAGCAAGTAGGGGGGCTCTGGCCTACAGTCCGGCAGAGCTGTCGCAGTCTAGGGGAGGTTAGCTCTCTGGTGGGAGAGTCAGCACAACTGTCTGGCATCCGGATTCAGGCGGGTGCCAGACCAATGCAGGCCTCCTGACAACCAGGTGGGGAGGCTACCACTCCTGACGTTGGGGTGGTGGGGGTAGAGGAACCCAGGCCCTCCCGCTCCACTGCCTCCCAGCCCAGGGCCCTAACTGCAGTGGAGTTGTCCGACACTGGGTCAGCGGCAAAAGTCCAACCGCAACGTGCTGGCCGGCTTGTAGTCAATAACACAGCTGAATCTGATTTGGCTTCCCTGGGCTACTTCCTACATTCGATTCCATGTGTACATGGGTTCCAGGGTTGTTGTTTGCTTCACTGGGGTAGACGGCTAGTGGCAGCCCCACCAGCTCGTCGGAGACCCCGGCGTCTTGCAGCTCTGTCAGCCCCTCTGGGTCTCTGTCAGGATAGAGATAGATAGATAGAGGGGGTGTATGGGGATAGATAGATAGGGGGAGTGTATGGGGATAGAAAGATAGATAGATAGATAGATAGATAGATAGATAGATAGATAGATAGATAGATAGATAGAGGGGGTGTATGGGGATAGATAGATTAGATAGATAGAGGGGAGTATGTAGATAGATAGATAGATAGAGGGGCTGTATGGGGATAGATAGATAGATAGATAGATAGATAGATAGATAGA
>NC_088686.1:70642500-70670000 GCF_028017835.1 Emys orbicularis | reverse complement strand
GGTGTATGGGGATAGATAGATAGATAGATAGATAGAGGGGGTGTATGGGGATAGATAGATTAGATAGATAGATAGATAGATAGATAGATGGGGTGTATGGGGATAGATAGATTAGATAGATAGATAGAGGGGGTGTGTGGGGATAGATAGATAGATAGATAGATAGATAGGGGGAGTGTATGGGGATAGATAGATAGATAGATGGGGGTGTATGGGGATAGATAGATAGATAGATGGGGGTGTATGGGGATAGAGAGATAGATAGAGGGGGTGTATGGGGATAGAGAGATAGATAGAGGGGGTGTATGGGGATAGATAGAGGGGGGTGTATGGGGATAGATAGATAGATAGATAGATAGATAGATAGATAGATAGAGGGGGTGTATGGGGATAGATAGATTAGATAGATAGATAGAGGGGGTGTGTGGGGATAGATAGATAGATAGATAGATAGATAGATAGGGGGAGTGTATGGGGATAGATAGATAGATAGATGGGGGTGTATGGGGATAGATAGATAGATAGATGGGGGTGTATGGGGATAGATAGATAGATAGATGGGGGTGTATGGGGATAGATAGATAGATAGATAGATAGATAGATAGAGGGGGCGTATGGGGGTAGATAGAGAGAGGGGTTGTGTATGGGGATAGATAGATAGATAGATAGATAGATAGATAGATGTGGTGTATGTGGAGAGAGAAAGAGGGAGAGGGAGAACCCCATTGGCTTTAAGCCCTTTTACATTTTATGGGACTTTTCTATAATCTCAGCTCCTTGAACTTTTTCGTGGTCCGAAGCAAACAACAACCCTGGAACCTATGTACACAAAGAATGGTCGTGTAGGAAGGAGTCCAGGGAAGCCGAATCAGATTCAGCTGTGTCATTGACTACAAGCCGGCCAGTGTGTTGCAGTCGGATTTTCCCCGCTGACCCAGTGGCAGGCCACTCTGCTTCTATTAGGGCCCTGGGATGGGACGTAGGTGAGTGGGAGGGCCTGGGTTCCCCTACCCCTGGCAACCCACCATCAGGAGTGGTAGCCTCCCCACCTGGTTGTCAGGAGGCCTGCATTGGTCTGGCTCCCACCTGAATCCGGACGCCAGACGGTTGTGCTGACTCTCCCACCAGAGAGATAACCTCCCCTAGACTGCCACAGCTCCGCTGGACTGTAGGCAGGAGCCCCCCTACTTGATTGCTGCCCCACCCTGATCAATGGCCAGGCAAATGGACCTTCTGTTGCTCTGCCTGCCTGCCTGTAGGCCACAGCCCTCCCACACTCCATAAGAGGAGCCGCATGCTGCGCCAGGCAGGAGCCGGGTCAGAGCCCGCAGCGCAGGGGCACGGAGCCGCATGCTGCGCCAGGCAGGAGCCGGGTCAGAGCTCACAGCGCAGGGGCACGGAGCCGCATGCTGCACCAGGCAGGAGCCGGGTCAGATCCTGTAGCGCAGGGGCACGGAGCCGCATGCTGCACCAGGCAGGAGCCGGGTCAGATCCTGTAGCGCAGGGGCACGGAGCCGCATGCTGTGCCAGGCAGGAGCCGGGTCAGAGCCCACAGCGCAGGGGCACGGAGCCGCATGCTGTGCCAGGCAGGAACTGGGTCAGAGCCCGCAGCACCCGGGCACGCAGCAAGATGTATGCAATGCTGCAGACAGGAGGGATTGAGTAGTTTTAATCTCCCAACTGGCCATAAAGGGGGAAAGCTCAGGGAGGGCCAGGGAGGAGCTGGAGAGTGGGGGCGAGGTGCCCCTCGCTCTGGGGCAGGAGTCGGCGCTCCGGGAGGGGCAGTAGAGATGGATAATGACACCTGGATGATGCCCGCTGATGCTCCCTCCCTCTCTCGCTGTCCCTGCCCACTCAGACCGTGCCCCGGGCTGAGACGGCCTCCAGAGGCTGCCCAGCGAGTCGCTTGCCCCGGTACCTGGTACCCGACGATCGCCCCTTTGCAGGGCGGCAGCGGCTCTGACCCAGCCCTGATTGAGGGCTCTGGGCAAAACCCCAGGCTGCAGGCCTAGATAAAGGCCTACAAAAGGTACTCGGGCTGCAGAGGGGCAGCCCAGAGATAGGCAGAGGCAGCTGGTCCAACCCCCCTTGCCGATGATGCGTGGTTTATATACTGCAGTCCGCCCCAGTGAGCGGGGGCTAGACAGTGACTGGCAGTAGCCACTGAGGCAAGGTGTGGTTAGAGGGTTGGGGGTTCCCCTGGGCCCCTGGACACCCAGATAGTGGGTTACTGCCGGGGGCAGGAGCCTGACGTAGAGGGGCACCGGGGTCTGGGAGGTACACCGGGACCAGCGGCAGGCGAGACACCAGCCTGTAGAGGGCACTTAGAGGCCAGAAGAGATCATCCCTCACCGGTGAATCGTTGCCCTGCAACACAGACTCTCTGTCTTTGCTGGGTCTGACTGCAGGCCTGAACCATTAACACTGAGCTAATTTTCCCCTGAACCAAGGTATCCTAGAAGTATCATAGCGAGGGGCGTTGTCTCCCGCCCAGACGGACGGGGAGGGAGCTGCAAACCCCTTACAGCCTCTCTTTCTAGTCTTTCATACTTTTTCTCTAAATATGTCAAAACACAAGCACGCAACCTTACCCCGGCCAAACACAGAAAAATGGGGACGGCGCCGGCAATGGGGACGGGGCGTGGAAACCTGTCAAAAACTATATGGTGATGAAAGCTATCGAGCGGTTACCTACTCACATGGGGTTGTCAGGGAGGGGTAGTACCTCTGATGGGGGAGCAGTCGTACTCCTAGGAGTAGCTCATCCACTTTGGTCCCCAATTGACAACACCCAGCTCCCACCTGTGGCTCCAAGTAGCTGTCAGGATGCGACAGCGGCCACACCCCAGAGACCGTCTCGACTGGCGGGCTAAACCAGGTGAGGGTAGCTGATGAGTATGAGACTCTCAGTGAGTTAGGGCCTTGTGACAATGCGGTTCTGGCGGAACCCAACTGAGAGTGCCAACTCAGGACAAATTGCTCAAGCAGGGCAGTTACAGCCCAAGGCTGGGGTTTTCCCACCTCTAAGGCAAACCAAACCAACCAGACTAAGAGGACTTCGGTCTCACCCCACTGGCTAACCGCAAGTCTCATAAGCAATCTCCTTGGACACTCCAGTTTCCCAGATTACCACCAGTGCCACTCGTTATGGGGACAAATGGTTATGAAAACCAAGACCCCAGTAAAAGAAAAAGGTTCTCCTGATCCCAAAGGACCAAGCCCCAGACCCAGGTCAATATACAAATCAGATCTTACCCACAAATCACGCTGTTGCCAATCCTTTAGAATCTAAAATCTAAAGGTTTATTCATAAAAGGAAAAAGATAGGGATGGGAGTTAGAATTGGTTAAATGGAATCAATTACATACAGTAATGGCAAAGTTCTTGGTTCAGGCTTGCAGCAGCGATAGAATAAACTGCAGGTTCAAATCAAGTCTCTGGAGTACATCCCCCGCTGGGATGGGTCCTCAGTCCTTTGTTCCAAGCTTCAGCTTGTAGCAAAGTTCCTCCAGAGGTGTGAAGCAGGATTGAAGACCAAATGGAGACGAGGCATTAGCCTTATATAGTCTTTTCCAGGTGTAAGAACACCCCTTTGTTCTTACTGTGGAAATTTACAGCAAAATGGAGTCTGGAGTCACATGGGCCAGTCCCTGCATACTTTGCTGAGTCTCAAGGCATATTTGCCTTTTCTCAATGAGTTCATTGTATAGCTGATGGTTCTTAATGGGCCATCAAGCAGGCTAGGCAGAGCTAACACCAGCTTGTCTGGGATGTCACCCAGAAGCATAGCATAAGTTTGCAACGCAGACAGTATAGAGCCAATATTCATAACTTCAACTATAACACTGATACACACATATAGACAGCATAATTATAACCAGTAATCCATAACCTTGTCTTAGACACCCCATTTGACCCCCTTTATACAAGATTTGGGTGCCACTACAGGACCTTGGTTGCAACAATGATCTATATGGTCCCAGATTATATCAATAACGTCACACCCCCAACGCAAAATTGATGCAGGAAGGGATGACACAAACATCGCTGACTGCATCCCAAGAGCTCCCCATCCTTGGGTCTGTCTCACTACAGCTAGCATTGGGTTAGAAGTTATACCAATGTATAACAGAAATGGTTTATCAAAGTCATGTTCAATAACATGATTGAACCTCTTTACAAACTCAAGGTAAAACTTAGTTAGAACAATAGTGGATTGGATCTGCTCTTGCAGCATGGTTCCTGAATGTCTCATGTGATTTTGCCACGAGTTAAAGAAAACAGCTACTTTACTCATACAAGCTTTGGCAAATATTTGGAACCCAATTAACATCAAGTCAATGTAGATATTAAGGTTGTTTACAGTACAGGAATTTTGGCCTTTAGCCATGAAAGCAATATGGTAGTGCGCCTCGGTTTCCCTTTTTATACAGCACATTAGGTCTGGAATGTCTTTTCCCCTGTAAAAAGTTCCAATACTGTTTACAGGCATTAACTGTGAAACACCATTATAACAAGGCCTTTTAACATAAAGTGTGTTCTCATGTATTCCTTTTAACCTGTTCAATGGATTTTCCAAAAGATTAGGCACATTGTACATTTTTACAGTTTGTGGTAATAGCAACACATTTATTACAAAAATTACCATTAGCAATAATAACAAATTCATTGCAAGTGTCCATTTACAATCATGTTTGTCATGGCACACCTTTGGCTTAATACCATTGGAGTTTGGGCAATTTAGGGTTAACCTGTGGCTTCCCTTTGCAAAATTTAGTTTTCTCTTTCCTCCTTGTCCTGCAGGATCAAACCCTGATTTCTTTTGCTTAACAGAATTCACTGGCTGATGGGGTGGGCTCTTTGTGCTAACAGCTATTAGCAAGTCCTTCCTCTCCCAGCCAGGCAAGTAATTTGCATTACCACAGACAGGAGCCAGTTCACCAGTTTTCATATTCTTAACTGCTATCATTTCCAAGGCTGGACTCTGTCTTAAAGAGATACCACACAAATCCAAAGAGTCTGAGGGTGAGAGTTTGCTTGATCTCCCCTGCATCCTCAAGCATTTGGCCATAAAACTGTTCTGCTCTGAAACACCAGTAACCAAATCTGTCCTCAGACCCTGAAGCACAGACTGCTCACTTAACGAATTAGCATGGAGACAGTCCTGTCCCAACCCCATTGTCTTCCCAACAAGATGGCCACGCACAGCCACCTGGTTATAGGGCTGCTTAACTTTCTTAACAGCTCTTACTCCATCTGAGACCTTCTCAAAGCTACCCACACTGGATCTTTCAAAAGGAAAGTCAGTGGATCCATTCACAACAGAAAATTTCTGGCTGTTAGGAACTGAAACTTCCTTGATTAAATCACTCTCACGCCCTTCAGTTGCAGTGAACTGCTTGCACAGATTACCATGAGGATTCCTTTTCCCAGGAGCTTTTCTAAGCAGCAAATCACCCCTCACAGAAATTTTGCCCTTACCCTCTTCACCTAGGGCTTGCTCTAAAGGAACACTTCCCTGAGCAACAACAGACTTTTTCTGGGTCTTACTTACATCCAGGATCACCTTTGGCCCATCAGGCAGATTTCTACACAATCCCCTTTCAGGCAAACCCATAGACTTCCTAGATAAAAGGTTAGAAACATTTCCCTTTCCTTTGCCACACACAAGTTCAGGAATCCTTTCCTTCTTGCTACAAGTTTTCACACCATCAGTAGGTAACACAACCAAATCACCTTCATGCTCTCCTTGTGCCCTGGCTAGGATATCACCCTGATTAGACAGAGTTGCTACACCCTTTACCAACCACACACTAGCAATAGGCAAAATATAAGCACCAGAATTGTCTGGTCTCTGGGATTTTGCTAAGACACTAACTGGATGCAACCTAGTTACAGTGCCATTCTCCCCAGCAGACACCAACTTAAGACCATTCCCTTCCTGGGCTTTAGTTGAATCCAGAACCAAATCTGATGCAACTGAATTACTCTCAACCATCACAGGCTGAAAGGCACCTTCTGTCTGCTCCACAGACAAAAAAGAGTTGGAGACACATTTTCCTTTACTAGATGTAAGCGGGGGAATGGTCCCGCTATTGTGGGGAACTTTCCTGGCTTCTGCACTACCCCGGTGAAGTGGGCTAGCGAAAGGATCCGAGTCCTCGCTCCCACTTCCTTTACCCAGAGGCCTCCCTGCCCTTGAGGACTCCCCTTCCACTCTCCTGTCTGGCAGAGTCCTCGTAAACCCCGACAAGGCTGGGCCCAGGATTCCTGGGGGGCTTGACCCCCAACCCTGCTGTGGTCACCTAGGACAGGGGCTAGGGTGTCCCCACTCCGGGGTACTCTCTTTGCACTGGGCACCTCCCTGACCCACTGATCATCTTATACAATTTAAAGCAAATACAAGTTGTTTAATTAACAATTACTTTTAAAAAAAGAATAAGGAAAAATGGAAAAGGTTAAAGGAAACACATCACCCTGCTCTGAGGCAGGGAATATCACAAGCAGTGTCTCTGGAACGTCAGGGCAGTTCACAGTCTGTTCCTTGTAGGTCCCGGGCCTCCTTCTCAGGCCCTGGCTGTGCTGCAGAGACGCTGTGGGTTGGACACTTGCTCTGGCGGTGGCCACACGCTCTCAGGCTCTAGGTGGCAGGACCCTTCTTCCCAGCGTCGCCCCCGCCCTGTCAGGGTTACGATCCCCCTCCAAGTCTGGCCTGCAAGGCCTCTTGGCTGAGGTATCTCCCTGTGCTGGGCCCACTGCCAGGGTCCCCCTCACTCTCCCCAGCTGCTCACCGCACCCAGCTCCGGACTGCTCCAGCCCCAGCTCCAGCTCCACTCTGCCTCAGCACGGCTGCTGCTGCTGCTCTGCCTCCAGCTCCCTGGGCTGCTTCTCTGGCCCCTCTGGCTCAGGTTGCTGCAGCTCTCCTCCCAGGGCAGGTCTGCTCTGCAGGCTGCTTTTGTGACTCTGCTTTGGGGCTGCAGCTCCGCTCCCAGCAACTTAGCTCAGGCCCCTTCTCTCTCCTGGCTGTGCTCTGGCTTTGGGGCTGCAGCTCTGCTCCCAGCAACTTAGCTCAGGCCCCTCTCTGTCCTGGCTGTGCTCTGGCTTTGTGGCTGCGCCTCTGGCCCCTCTGGATCTGGCACGGTTCTGCTCTCCAGCTCAGCTTGGGCCCCTGCTTTCTCCTTAGCTCGGCCCCACTCAGTCTGACCCAGGCAATTCCAGCTCACACGGAGGACGGGGCCTCCCTCGCCTCCTGACCCTCTGATTAGCCTGTCAATCAGGCTGATCTGGAGCATTGGCCTCTCCCCATTGTTCCTGGGGACTGTCAGTCTCAGGCTCCTGATTTGCCATCGACCCTTCCCCTTTTAGTACTGGGAGCAAGCCAATCAAAACACCCCCACTGAATGTTAGTAAGGGGGCAACAGTCCCCTTACATTGACACACAGTTTGGGATTTCATTTCCCTTGTCCCAGCACACCGGGCTGTTCACAGACAACTGCTTGGAGACTGGGGTAGCTTCCTCCATAGGCAAGTCAATACCCCTGACAGACACAGGCACATTTCCTTCACTGTCCCTATTCTTTACACAGGAAACAGGTAAGGTATGGGGACACTCATCTTCCACTCTCCTTGCCTTCCCAAACTGCTGACTAGATAAAGCCATCAGCTCACAAGACTGCCTAGGCTCATCCAAAATCTCCTCTCCCTTCGCTTGATCTAATTCCAGATTTACTTTTGAGACATTAGATAGACATTCAGAAACTTCATTCCCATCCAAACAGCTACTTTCCAAAGACAAACTTTTGGAGAAACCCTCCATAGGCACAACCTTAGGATCAATCCCCTCCTGTGCCTGGTTTGTGTTAACTTGACTGACCATAGCTTTAATATCATTTCCAATCATAATATCCTTAGGGAGTGTGTCTTTTACTCCCACAACCATGGTGCCCTCAAATCCCTTCCATTTCAGGTGGATTTTAGCCAAAGGCACCCTGACAAAATACTCAGAAAAGGCTACAACAGTCACATCTTCACCTGGCAAATAATCTTTCTTCCTGACAAGACTTGCTTTAACCAAAGTGATATCTGCTGCGGTGTCCCTCCATGCCATACACCTTACTCCATTCACTTCTGCACTGCTAATAAACTCTGCATTATTTCCCCCATATTTAGCTTTAATGTGAGTTTTAAGGTCAAATTCTTCAGAGACCACAGAAACAGCATTTGCACACAGGGCACCAATGCTGGGCTCTGTGTAGCTTGCCTGTGAGTTTATAACAACAGGGTTAGCATTTGCCGTGGCATTTGGGGTTGCTGGTTTTGGGCTGCCCTTCAGTGTTGGGCAGTCTGGTCTCACGTGGCCCAGCATACCACAGTGATAGCATGTAACCTGTTTCATCCTGGGATGTGAGTTCCTACCCTCCGGGCCCCCTTGAACTCCTTTAGAAGAGTCAGGTTTACTTTTAAATCCTTCCCTCCTCTTGAACTGGGGAGAATGGTGATTAGTTTTCCCCGGGGTTTTACACCCTTCTCGAGCCCTGTTTTGGGTATGGGCATCCGCAATCTCTGCTGCCCGTAGGACTGACTCAGGGTCCCTATCACACACAGCTGCTCTCACATTGTCAGGCACAATGTCTAAGAACTGTTCCAAAGTTATTAAATCCAGCAGTTTTTCAAAACTCCCATGTGCCTTGGCTCCCACAACCCACTTTTTAACAAAACCCATCAGCTTATGAGCACATTCTACAAAAGTACAATCCTTAGACATTTTAAACTCTCTAAACTTAACTCTGTAAGATTCAGGAGTAACCTTGAACCGCCTTAACACAGAATCCTTAAACCGCTCATAATCTAAGGCTTCTTGTTCCCCCAAGTCATTAAATACCTCCCTGGCTTTTCCAGTCAGTCTGGTCAGCAGGATAGGCATTCGCTGACCCTCGGGGATCTGGTACAGATTGCAGAGGCGTTCAAAGGTAGATAAAAACTCCTCTATATCCTCAGTATCGTTGTAAATGGGACACATCCTTTCCCAGTTTTTCTCATGGCGGGGGGGAAGTGGAGTACCAGGTGGGGATGACTTTCTCCGCTCTTCCATTACTTGGAGCTGAAGTCTGGCCGTCTCCTGTTCCATCTTGTGAGTCTCCTGTTCCATCCTGCGAGTCTCCTGTTCAGCAGCGAGCAGCTCTAGATGCCCCTTACGAGCTCTCTCTTCTCTCTCATCTGCCTCCTTCTCTAATTGTGCTATTTTTTGCTTTTCCAGCAATCGAAGATCTGCTAGCTTCTGTTCATGCTCAAATTGCAGTTTACTTGTCACCTTTTGCATCCTAATTTTTTCTGCATCTTCTGTAGCCTCAGGTAAGGGCTGTGCTCTTGCCCCCTGATCACTGGCTATTAACAGATTTCTCAGTTCTTGATTTGTAGCTTTCTTTCTAAAGCTTATCCTCTTTTCTGAACACAAATTTTCCAGGGCTTTTTTGCCAAGTCCCTCATATGCTCTTTGCTCAGCCATTGCAGCAGCTCTTTAACCAACAAAACTCTCAATCCCAAAATTCAAATTTGGATAGCGTGGGGTTCTGACCCAAAGCTTAATTGACCTGGTTCTGTGGATCCAAGCACGACTACGCCACTGTGACAATGCGGTTCTGGCGGAACCCAACTGAGAGTGCCAACTCAGGACAAATTGCTCAAGCAGGGCAGTTACAGCCCAAGGCTGGGGTTTTCCCACCTCTAAGGCAAACCAAACCAACCAGACTAAGAGGACTTCGGTCTCACCCCACTGGCTAACCGCAAGTCTCATAAGCAATCTCCTTGGACACTCCAGTTTCCCAGATTACCACCAGTGCCACTCGTTATGGGGACAAATGGTTATGAAAACCAAGACCCCAGTAAAAGAAAAAGGTTCTCCTGATCCCAAAGGACCAAGCCCCAGACCCAGGTCAATATACAAATCAGATCTTACCCACAAATCACGCTGTTGCCAATCCTTTAGAATCTAAAATCTAAAGGTTTATTCATAAAAGGAAAAAGATAGGGATGGGAGTTAGAATTGGTTAAATGGAATCAATTACATACAGTAATGGCAAAGTTTTTGGTTCAGGCTTGCAGCAGCGATAGAATAAACTGCAGGTTCAAATCAAGTCTCTGGAGTACATCCCCCGCTGGGATGGGTCCTCAGTCCTTTGTTCCAAGCTTCAGCTTGTAGCAAAGTTCCTCCAGAGGTGTGAAGCAGGATTGAAGACCAAATGGAGACGAGGCATTAGCCTTATATAGTCTTTTCCAGGTGTAAGAACACCCCTTTGTTCTTACTGTGGAAATTTACAGCAAAATGGAGTCTGGAGTCACATGGGCCAGTCCCTGCATACTTTGCTGAGTCTCAAGGCATATTTGCCTTTTCTCAATGAGTTCATTGTATAGCTGATGGTTCTTAATGGGCCATCAAGCAGGCTAGGCAGAGCTAACACCAGCTTGTCTGGGATGTCACCCAGAAGCATAGTATAAGTTTGCAACACAGACAGTATAGAGCCAATATTCATAACTTCAACTATAACACTGATACACACATATAGACAGCATAATTATAACCAGTAATCCATAACCTTGTCTTAGACACCCCATTTGACCCCCTTTATACAAGATTTGGGTGCCACTACAGGACCTTGGTTGCAACAATGATCTATATGGTCCCAGATTATATCAATAACGTCACAGGCCTGTCTACCCATTGCATGTGAAGGCTGGATCCGGCTGACTGAGGCAACCTGGTTCAACCTGGTTCAATGGTCAGGAAGGCGATGACAGCAAGCGTTGTGGAACGCTTAAGAGCACGACAAGACACGTAGGCGTCCTGGTCATCCACTGCGCCCTGCCCTATCTCCAGCCGTCTCGACTTCTGTCCTGCCACTGGATACAGATAGGAACTGGGAAGAGAGAGTGAGGCTGACGTCGCGCAACTCTCCCTCACTTTAATCCAATTCACGCGCAAGTCTCCACATCATATCATATCATATTACATCATATCAAGTCCTGTGGCAATGGGCGAGCGACGAAGCAGCAGGTGTGGATACACTGGGAGCTGTAGCCGCGGACCTGCACATAGGCGGCTCAGGCATAATGGTCGTTCCTCACTGACCGAAGCAGCAGTGGAGCTCGGCATCTTCTTGAGCGACTGAGCAGCCCTATTCAGGATTGCACTGCTCACCTCCGTAGAATGAGGAGGGGGCTAGAAAAGGTGCCCTAAACATTGCCTGCTTCACCAGGGCCGGCTTTAGGAAGTGCGGGGCCCAATTTGAACAGTTTCGACGGGACCCCAGCAGGGATGACTAAAAAAAAAGCCACTTAAAAAGAACCCTTTCATTTCTTCCATGTATTATTTATTTTCCATGACTATATAAATAATAACAAAATTATATATTACATACATTGCATCATATATTAATTAGCTGATTTTCACTTTCATATTAGGAAAATAATTTATATTTTGATAGTTGTACAAGTGATTTTCTTCAATAATGTTTATTTTATTAAAATTTATAAAATATTTCCTTATTAATATAAAATTGTGCCCTCCTCCCCCCCACCTCCCAGCGCCTCCTGGCCCGCGGAAACAAACCCTGCTTCCCCAGCGCCGCCCCGTCGAAACAGCTGTGGGCCGAAAAGCAAGGTTGGCGTGGGGGGGGGGGGGGGGGGAAGAAACGGCACACATAGGGTGACCAGATCACAGCAGTAAAATAGGACCTGACCCCTCCCCGCTCGGCCCCACCATCACACCCCTCTTCACCCCCTAGCCCCCCGCTGGCTTGCTGCATCCCTCCTAGTCAGTCCCCCACCCACCACTTGCCTCCTTTCACCTTCTCCCTCCCCTGCCAGAAACCCCCATGCCCGCCCCTAGAACCCCTGCTGGCTCACTGCTTGCCTCTTTACCCACCCGCCGCTTGCCCACCCGCTCGCCCCCCCCAAAGTATAAAGCCTCATTCAAAGTCCCAGGGGTCACTATATTACTGCACACAGCAGTCAATCAGTGCAGTTGTAGATAAATCGCTGCATTATGCATTTTTGTATAACTTTTATATGACTTTGTATTGAACCTTGGTAATGTTATAGCTGGCCCCTAAGGTAGTATAATTAAGGTAAAAGAAAAATGTCTTTTTGCTAGAAGTAGAATAAGATCTTCCCCCCACTTTGTAATCAATTGACCTGAATGAATGAGGTGTGAATGAGGAAGGTGTGGAAGGCAGGCACTTCCAGACAGCTGCAACCCTTGGAGAGGGGCTGAGAGCCAGCCAAGGAGAGCTTTGCCCAGGGCTGAATGGGACAGAGTTTGGGTGCAGGGTCCGGGCTGGGGCATGGTGTGGGGTGCAGGATGGGTGGAGGGGTGCAGGCTCTGGGAGGGAGTGCGGAGGGGTGGATGCAGGCTCTGGGACAGAGTTTGGGGGCCGGAGAGGGGGTGGTGGGTGCCGGGGGGGAGGGGACTGCCATCACATGTGGCTTCCTTCCTCCCCTGCTGCCCCTCACCATAGCCTCGGTGGGGGATGGGGCTGCCCCTTGCCCAGTGTTTGCAGGAGTGGTGGCTGGGGGGAAACCCAGTCAAACTCTGGTTTTACTCTTTCGTTGATGGGTCACTTTAACCCCTTACAAACCCCTTCCCGCCTCTCTCACCCCCCTTTTCTACTGGGCTTATTTGATCTTTCTGGTGGAGCCAGATGAAAACCACAAACCCCAGCGAGAGCAACAGGCTGGAAGACTAGACTGAACCCACCACCCACCCAGCCTAGTCCATCCCAGAGCCCAGGACTGAGGGCAAATGTCCCCCCACCCCCGGGCCACCTGCTTCCACTCCTGGCCTCTCCTAGCGCCACCAGCGATTCTGTGTGCCTGCATCGGGTGGGATTTCAACCGGACCCCCCCCTCGCTAAATTCACCCCTGTTTTGCGACCACTCTGCACCAAGAGCACCTTCCTTCCCTGCCCTAGAGCTGCTGGATGGCTAGAAAGCTGAGCGGGGTGTTTGATCGATCCGGAATATTATCGTGGCCCCCCCCAAAAAAACTTAATGTCCACACAGCTTTGGGGGGGGGATATTCCTCCCCCCCAAAACCGGTCTATTTTATTGTTGCAGGGCAAATGAAGAAGCCAGAGTAATGGAAATATTCAGCCCCTACAGTGGTCTTGCAGCAGGGGAAGCAGAGTTGATGGGAAGGGAACTGGTTTGGATAGGAGCCCCCGTCCCCCTCCTTTGCAAAATAATTTGGGGAGGGGAATCAGATCACTCCGTGCCTCAGTTTCCCTCTCTCGGGGGAGGGGGGAGAGATAAAAGTCTCAGCCTGCCGTGTTGCAGACCTTTTGCATTCTCCCCTCTGGATGTATTTGATTTCCTCCTCCAAACCTCCCTCTCTCTCTCACCTGGAATTCACAGCACTAAGTACTGGCTCGGGGCTTTCTTCCTGGGTTACATGATCCTGAGTTTAGTTTTGAAACAGACACAGGCAGGCACAAACTCACCCTCAAACAGCAACACCACCGAAAACCACAAAACCTACCCAATATTACAAACCTATGGGGAATCACGGGGTCAAACACTCACCGACAAACAGTCGGTTCAAACTGAGCAGTGAGTCCCCAGTAACACAGAGCTGCGCTAGTGATGGAAGATCTATTTTGTCTTCCCTACTTAGCACAGTTCAAAACTTAGCACTGACCAGCTGCAAGGATCCTGGCGGGCCCTGGTATGCTTGTAGCAGCAGACTCAATGTTTGGGAAAAGCGAGATATGTGCAATAGGCAATGTAGTTCCATCTGGGCACCAGCCAGCTCCTGTGCCCCAGAGAGCTCTCACAGCTCACACTGAACCAGGGACAAAGGGGGCAGGAGGTTGGAAGAGAAGGTGCCATCCTGGGACCCAGGAGACCCATAGTCAATTCCCAGCTCTGCCACAGATGCTCTGCGTGGCCTCGGGCAAATCCCTTATTCCCTCTGTGCTGCAGTTCCCTGTCTGTTCAGTGGGGGTAGCAGCCAGGCCCTGCCCTGCAGGGGGCGGTTAGAATAAATGCAATCGAGGTTGGACAGTGCTCTGATGCCACGGGGATGAGGGCCAGGATGGTGCCTAAGACAGACCAAAAGCAAGGGGGAGCTACAGAACCGGTGGTGAGAGGGGTTTGGCCTTTGACAGTCTGCTCTGGGTGCCTGGGCTGTCAGACCCCAGCCAGCCACTGGCATTGCCAGCCTCCCTGATCTCTGGTGCTGCTGCTCTCCCTGCTTCTAGGAGTCACTGCCTCCCCCTGGGCCGAGACTCCCGCAGCAATCATCTCCTGGGGCTGCCGTGGCACTGAGCGGCTAGCAAGGCCTGAGACTCAGCTGGGGTGGGGGGCTGCTCTTAAAGCAGCTTTTGTGTTGTTGCCGCGGTGGGAGGGGAAGCAGAGATGGGGCCATTTTACATCCTACGGCCAAGGCGCCCAGCAGCTTGGGCAGGCGCAAAGAGCCGCCCGCGTGGGCTGGGAGCTGGGGGAGGGGAGCGTTCGGGAACCCCTGTTCTGCGCTGTCACAAGGAGGAGGAACCGGGATGGAACTGATTCTCCCACTCGGGGATCCGGAGACCCCCCTCCCCCTGGCTCCAGCTGTATGGATGCGGGGAGGGGCTCTGGCCTGGGGTCTGCAGGAGCTGGGACTAGATGAGCCCAGCGGTCCCTTCCGGCCTAAAGTCTGTGACTGTGGGGAGCGGAAGGTCCCTCCCATGACCCCGGTGGGGAAGGAGAGGCTCTAAAGCCCTGGCGAGGCCAGAACTAGTCTGGGCTGGGGCATCCCATGGCTGGGCAGTCACACATTGACTGGCTTGTGACTCGCCTGCCCATTGTGACCCGCCCCCTGCTGGCTGCCAAAGCCTCATCCCCTCACTGCCAGGCTTGTCTCTGGCAGAGCGAGAGCTGGCACGTGCCGCTGGGAAAGCTGATCCGGCCGTTTCAGCTCCGCCACTGGTAGCAGAAAGTGGGTGGCCCATATACACGCTGGCTTCTGCCCACTCCTGACTCCAGGTAGGAGAATCTTCTATTGCCCGCCTCTGCTTTTCCATTGCATCGCCAGCCACACCGAGCCTTCCCCGAGCTCCTGGCCGGGCGGCGCATGTCTACCAAGTGCCCCTTTATCCCCCCACCTAGAGACTTAAGAAATGCATAGGGGAAACTGAGGCACCCCTACAGTATTCAGAGGAAACATTAAGAACAGTCCCACTTCGTCACAGTGAGGGAGTTGGAGAGTCTGTGGGAAGCCACCTCTCTTGTGAAATCAACCACCCCCACACGGTGCGGGCCGCTCCAGATCGGGGGAAGGGGCCAGCTGTGAATTTGGAGCCAGATCCTGGTTTGGATCTGAATCCACCGGCGCTGCGGAGCGTTCAGATGTGGGGAGCTAGCTCCCGCCCGTGCCACATCACAAAGTGCCACTTCAGCCAGCCGCCTGCCAGGCTCTGGCAGCGCCCTGTGTGAAGCTGCAGCTGGGCCCTCCAGAGCCGAGCTGCTGCTCCTCCTCTCTGCTGGCCAGCCAGCCGCAGCGCCTCAGCACCTGCCCGCTCAGCCCCACCTCAGTGCTCCTGCCTCCCCAATTTCCTCCCTGGCGCTGCACCTCGCCCCCTGCACCTGGCATGTCAATACCCAGCGGGGCCGGGAGCCAAGCGCCCCGGGAGCCATCTGTAAGGTGCTGATTCCCTCCTGTGCTGGGCTCCAGCTAATCCACAAGCCAGGAACTGGCCTTGTGACTCCCAGAGCAGGTATATCAGTCTCACAGCAGCAGCTCAGTCTGCTCAACATCACTCCAGGGCCAGGAACTCGCTCCTGCCTGACATAGGCAACAGGCTGAGCCTGCTCCAGCCCTGTTCCTAGTCCTACTCCAGCCCTGGTCTCGCTGCAGCCTTGCTCCACCCATGCCCTGCCCCGCCCCCTGAGTCCAGCTCCAGCCACTAGGCCTGACCACCTCCATCACCTTTACTGACACCATCACTTCCATAGGAAATGGCACTGAGGTTGCCGGGGGAACAGGCATTCTCAGGGTGCCAGGAGCCATTGTTCTATTTACCAGGACAGTCCGATGCCAGGACAGTGCCCCTGAGCGCTGGAGAGGACTAGGGCTGCATTAGGACACCTGAAGTGCAGCTGCTGGAGAGTCAGCAGAACCGCCTGGAGACAGCCACGCTTGCCTCCCAGCCCGGGAAGCCCAGAGACCCAGAGCATAGACATCTCTCAGAGCATCTCTGCCAGCAGGAGACATTGGGTGAGGAATAGAGCCGTCCCGCCTTCGGGCAGGAGCCATTCAGGAGACCCAGCGTGGGGGGAATCGGGCTGTGTGTGTACAATGTCTAGCACTGCAGGGCCCTGATCCGGGACTGAGCCCTCTGGGCACTGCCG
Source organism: Emys orbicularis (assembly GCF_028017835.1). NCBI lineage: Eukaryota > Metazoa > Chordata > Testudines > Emydidae > Emys > Emys orbicularis. The sequence goes on along the minus strand of NC_088686.1, from coordinate 70,653,617 downwards.
AAATACAAAGGAGAACAGCAGGGCTGGAGGATTTACCGGCTCCGTGTGAGGAGGGCTGGTTGGGTTGAGCCAGCAGTGAGTCCCCAGTAACACAGAGCTGCGCTAGTGATGGAAGATCTATTTTGTCTTCCCTACTTAGCACAGTTCAAAACTTAGCACTGACCAGCTGCAAGGATCCTGGCGGGCCCTGGTATGCTTGTAGCAGCAGACTCAATGTTTGGGAAAAGCGAGATATGTGCAATAGGCAATGTAGTTCCATCTGGGCACCAGCCAGCTCCTGTGCCCCAGAGAGCTCTCACAGCTCACACTGAACCAGGGACAAAGGGGGCAGGAGGTTGGAAGAGAAGGTGCCATCCTGGGACCCAGGAGACCCATAGTCAATTCCCAGCTCTGCCACAGATGCTCTGCGTGGCCTCGGGCAAATCCCTTATTCCCTCTGTGCTGCAGTTCCCTGTCTGTTCAGTGGGGGTAGCAGCCAGGCCCTGCCCTGCAGGGGGCGGTTAGAATAAATGCAATCGAGGTTGGACAGTGCTCTGATGCCACGGGGATGAGGGCCAGGATGGTGCCTAAGACAGACCAAAAGCAAGGGGGAGCTACAGAACCGGTGGTGAGAGGGGTTTGGCCTTTGACAGTCTGCTCTGGGTGCCTGGGCTGTCAGACCCCAGCCAGCCACTGGCATTGCCAGCCTCCCTGATCTCTGGTGCTGCTGCTCTCCCTGCTTCTAGGAGTCACTGCCTCCCCCTGGGCCGAGACTCCCGCAGCAATCATCTCCTGGGGCTGCCGTGGCACTGAGCGGCTAGCAAGGCCTGAGACTCAGCTGGGGTGGGGGGCTGCTCTTAAAGCAGCTTTTGTGTTGTTGCCGCGGTGGGAGGGGAAGCAGAGATGGGGCCATTTTACATCCTACGGCCAAGGCGCCCAGCAGCTTGGGCAGGCGCAAAGAGCCGCCCGCGTGGGCTGGGAGCTGGGGGAGGGGAGCGTTCGGGAACCCCTGTTCTGCGCTGTCACAAGGAGGAGGAACCGGGATGGAACTGATTCTCCCACTCGGGGATCCGGAGACCCCCCTCCCCCTGGCTCCAGCTGTATGGATGCGGGGAGGGGCTCTGGCCTGGGGTCTGCAGGAGCTGGGACTAGATGAGCCCAGCGGTCCCTTCCGGCCTAAAGTCTGTGACTGTGGGGAGCGGAAGGTCCCTCCCATGACCCCGGTGGGGAAGGAGAGGCTCTAAAGCCCTGGCGAGGCCAGAACTAGTCTGGGCTGGGGCATCCCATGGCTGGACAGTCACACATTGACTGGCTTGTGACTCGCCTGCCCATTGTGACCCGCCCCCTGCTGGCTGCCAAAGCCTCATCCTCTCACTGCCAGGCTTGTCTCTGGCAGAGCGAGAGCTGGCACGTGCCGCTGGGAAAGCTGATCCGGCCGTTTCAGCTCCGCCACTGGTAGCAGAAAGTGGGTGGCCCATATACACGCTGGCTTCTGCCCACTCCTGACTCCAGGTAGGAGAATCTTCTATTGCCCGCCTCTGCTTTTCCATTGCATCGCCAGCCACACCGAGCCTTCCCCGAGCTCCTGGCCGGGCGGCGCATGTCTACCAAGTGCCCCTTTATCCCCCCACCTAGAGACTTAAGAAATGCATAGGGGAAACTGAGGCACCCCTACAGTATTCAGAGGAAACATTAAGAACAGTCCCACTTCGTCACAGTGAGGGAGTTGGAGAGTCTGTGGGAAGCCACCTCTCTTGTGAAATCAACCACCCCCACACGGTGCGGGCCGCTCCAGATCGGGGGAAGGGGCCAGCTGTGAATTTGGAGCCAGATCCTGGTTTGGATCTGAATCCACCGGCGCTGCGGAGCGTTCAGATGTGGGGAGCTAGCTCCCGCCCGTGCCACATCACAAAGTGCCACTTCAGCCAGCCGCCTGCCAGGCTCTGACAGCGCCCTGTGTGAAGCTGCAGCTGGGCCCTCCAGAGCCGAGCTGCTGCTCCTCCTCTCTGCTGGCCAGCCAGCCGCAGCGCCTCAGCACCTGCCCGCTCAGCCCCACCTCAGTGCTCCTGCCTCCCCAATTTCCTCCCTGGCGCTGCACCTCGCCCCCTGCACCTGGCATGTCAATACCCAGCGGGGCCGGGAGCCAAGCGCCCCGGGAGCCATCTGTAAGGTGCTGATTCCCTCCTGTGCTGGGCTCCAGCTAATCCACAAGCCAGGAACTGGCCTTGTGACTCCCAGAGCAGGTATATCAGTCTCACAGCAGCAGCTCAGTCTGCTCAACATCACTCCAGGGCCAGGAACTCGCTCCTGCCTGACATAGGCAACAGGCTGAGCCTGCTCCAGCCCTGTTCCTAGTCCTACTCCAGCCCTGGTCTCGCTGCAGCCTTGCTCCACCCATGCCCTGCCCCGCCCCCTGAGTCCAGCTCCAGCCACTAGGCCTGACCACCTCCATCACCTTTACTGACACCATCACTTCCATAGGAAATGGCACTGAGGTTGCCGGGGGAACAGGCATTCTCAGGGTGCCAGGAGCCATTGTTCTATTTACCAGGACAGTCCGATGCCAGGACAGTGCCCCTGAGCGCTGGAGAGGACTAGGGCTGCATTAGGACACCTGAAGTGCAGCTGCTGGAGAGTCAGCAGAACCGCCCGGAGACAGCCACGCTTGCCTCCCAGCCCGGGAAGCCCAGAGACCCAGAGCATAGACATCTCTCAGAGCATCTCTGCCAGCAGGAGACATTGGGTGAGGAATAGAGCCGTCCCGCCTTCGGGCAGGAGCCATTCAGGAGACCCAGCGTGGGGGGAATCGGGCTATGTGTGTACAATGTCTAGCACTGCAGGGCCCTGATCCGGGACTGAGCCCTCTGGGCACTGCCGAAATACAAAGGAGAACAGCAGGGCTGGAGGATTTACCGGCTCCGTGTGAGGAGGGCTGGTTGGGTTGAGCCAGCAGTGAGTCCCCAGTAACACAGAGCTGCGCTAGTGATGGAAGATCTATTTTGTCTTCCCTACTTAGCACAGTTCAAAACTTAGCACTGACCAGCTGCAAGGATCCTGGCGGGCCCTGGTATGCTTGTAGCAGCAGACTCAATGTTTGGGAAAAGCGAGATATGTGCAATAGGCAATGTAGTTCCATCTGGGAAGGTCCTGAGCGGAAGGTCCCTCCCATGACCCCGGTGGGGAAGGAGAGGCTCTAAAGCCCTGGCGAGGCCAGAACTAGTCTGGGCTGGGACTCGCCTGCCCATTGTGACACGCCCCCTGCTGGCTGCCAAAGCCTCATCCCCTCACTGCCAGGCTTGTCTCTGACAGAGCGAGAGCTGCCACGTGCCGCTGGGAAAGCTGATCCGGCCATTTCAGCTCCGCCACCGGCAGCAGAAAGTGGGTGGCCCATATACACGCTGGCTTCTGCCCACTCCTGACTCCAGGCAGGAGAATCTTCTATTGCCCGCCTCTGCTTTTCCATTGCATCGCCAACCACACCGAGGTTAGATGAGAAGGTACCAGCCTCCCTGCCGCTCTCCTGCCTTCTGCTCCTGCCCCTTCACGGGTGTGTCTGAGCAACTCCTGCTGCTCACGAGCCCGCCCCAGCTCCCCCACCCCGCTGGCCTCGCCCACCTGCGAACTGCCACGGCCCCAATATTCCTGGGGGAAGGGATCAGGGTCATTTCATTGGGCAGGAAGAATCCTGAGTGGTTGGATCCAGCCTGTCTGCTGTGCAGCTTGTGAACCAGGAGAAGGAGAGGTGGGAGTGACCCAGAGGAGGCTGTTTGGCCTGTGGGATGGGCTGCTGGCCTGGGAGTTCGGAGACCTGGGTTCTAATCCTGGGTGACTTTGAGCACATTGCTTCCCTTGTTTCCCTGCTGGCTGCCTTGGCTAGTTAGAGTCTGAGCCCTCCAGCCCAGCCATTGTCTGCAGCACCTGGTGCAACAGGGCCCTGAGCTCAGCTGGTATCTGGAGGTGCTGGTGGGACAGAAATAACTGGGCTGGCCCTGATGCTGAATGGGGCAATTGCCTCTCGTCACTCACAAGCAATGCCTTGTCCTGGCTCCTTGTAGGATGGCTGAGGAGGGCCGGCCAGAGCCCAGGCGCGCCTGGGAGGAGACAAAACCTCCCCCAGGGAAGAGTCGGCGGAAGAGGCCATGGCAGCAGCAGGGGCTGTGTGTGCCTCAGCCCTTCCGTGCCGGTGAGTGGGCGCCTTCTGGGTGGGCGGAGGGGGCTGCAAAAATGGCTGGGGCCATGGCCCTGCATTGGGGTGGGGCTTGGCCCCTGTGGGGGTTGGGTGGCAAGACTAGGGTGTCACTGGGGGGAGAAGACTCCATAGACCTTGTACTGCTCTGAGTTGCCACGAGATGGAGAGACAGACAGGAAAACCCAGGCAGGGGGGAATGGCCCCTCCTGCTGGCAGCAGCTGCAGCCACTAAAGCTGATCGGGGCATTGGGGCGGCGGCAGAAGCATCAGGTGGAGACTGACTGAATCGCCCACCCCGATCTGTCACGCTGCAGGGTCGGAGGATGTTTTCCACCAGTCGAAGGGGATGCTCGGTGCACGGTGGGTTGTTAAAGCCTAGGATTGCAGGGCGCCGGCCAGAGCATAAGATGCTCCCTGATGTTGCAGCCCCATCTGCTGGCTGGCTCCTTTGTAGCATGTCGCAGCACAGGGCATTTGGGGGGGAGTGTTGACGATGGGAGCCCAGTGCCTGCCCAGGTTACACCCAGTGGCTGTGGCAGGAGAGGCAGTCAGAACAAGCAGAACGGGCAGGCTCTGGGTCCCCATATCCCATGCAGACTGGGCAGCTGTTCCCTCTCCTGCCGCAAGGACCAGACCGATTCACTCCCAGTCCCTCTGCCCCCTCCAGCAATGGCCCGGAGAGTGGGGACACCCCTCATGGCCTGACATCGTCCCTCCTTCCAGGTGTGGCGCTCCCCAAATCCCCAGACTGAGCCTGCATGCTGGGTGGGGAAGTGGGGTGGCCGCTGGGAACCAGGGCTCCGACTGGGTCTTTGCTGGGCTGGGCAGCAAAGAGGTGGGGAAGCCAGGGATCGCTGTGCCAGACCCTGCCGTGCATCGGGGCTGCTCCCCTGCTGGGGCGGGAGTGGGGACAAGGGTTTTCTCTAAGATCTCGGTCACCCAGCCTGCAGCTTGGCAGACCCAGGTATTACCACTGCTCTGTCTTTGATCAGATTCACCATCCTCCTGCTTGAAGGGGCTATACTTGAATGAGAGAGAGGCCCTGGAGTGCATAGATGCCTTTCTGAAGGACAATGAACAGGTACCAAGAGCCCTCCTCTGACCTGTCAGCTAGTGCCCTGTCCACATGCACATCTGCCCTTCTCCAGATGATGCATGGATTCTAAGGCCAGACGGAACCACTGTGACCTCCTGTATAACACAGGCCAGAGACCTGCCCCCAAATAATTCCTGGCCATGACCATGGCACCCCACCCAACTGCTGAGTCTTCCCTGCATCCTCTGAGCCCAACGCTCCCCCCCTGCAGCCAGGCAGAGAGATTGTGTGTGGGGGGGGTCGCCTCACCACTCCTACAGCCACTGGCCTCCGCACATTCCCTGGCTGTGCTGGTGGGAAGAGCACAACCCTGGCCATGGCCCCTACCAGGAGCAGGGCTACCCAGTCTCCAGATGGTGCACAGGACCCAGTGTGCCCTTGGCCAAGCGGCCCGGACAGCCCGTACTAGACATGAGATGCCCAAGCCGCGCCCCCCCCCCCCCGCCCCAGGTGTGTCTGCACATGCTAGCGCTCATGGCCACCATCACTTGGGAGCCAAATGCCACCAGCACTAATGAATTCACCCTCCTACTCACCATGAGGTGGGGAACTGAGGCACAGCATGAGGCCTAGCGCCTCAAAAGTATTGATCACCCATAGGCATTAGGCACCTAAATCCCTTTGCACCCCTGGGCCTAAGCAACTTGCCTGAGTTCCCGCAGGGAGAGCTGGGAATTGAGTCAGGTCTCCAGCCATTGCCTTAGCCACACCGCCGCCCTTCCGCAAGCAACCCGGGGCCGGGAAGCGTTCAGCACGCACGGCCTCCGGGTAACGAGGCTAGTGGCTTCCAGCTCCCGTAACCGTGGCCGGCTCGCCCTGGCCCCACTTGTTTTGCAGGTGTGTTGGGACACCCTCAGCAGTGCTGCGGAATTCCTGAAGTGGCACCAGCTCGGTGGCTTCATCCAGCACAAGGATACCTGGCAAAGCTGTGACTGCCTGGTGAGGGAGCCCTCAGGTCATTCACTGCGCAGCCCTCGCTGGTAGGAGCGGGGGAATCGGTGGATAGGGCACCCCCCATTGCCCGGCTCTGTGCCCACACAGAGCCCCAGCCCCGGGACCACTCCTGGCCCTGGGTGTAGTCCCTCTGCGTGATCCCCCCAGCACAGGAAGGAGGGGTGAAAACAGGACGTGCGCTCCACACACCTGGAACCCGGCCTGCAGGACGGAAAGGCCTTTAATAACCTTGTGCTCCCTTGTTCTGGTCCTAGCTGACGCGCTACAAGGGGAGAGCCAACAACTTTCTGTGCCAGACCATGGCCTTTCTGGAGAACCCACAGGCTCCAATTAGAGAAATGGCCATCATGTTCATAGGTAACCACAGAGCAGGGGTCCCTTTAGCAGGGGGGCTGGATCCGGTCCCAGGCTCTCCTCAGTCCCTGCCAGCAGCGAGAAGTAACCCTTGGGCTCCTGATTGTCTAATGAAGGGACGGGGCAGTCCTAGAAATAGTGAGTGAATGGGGTTCATTGGGACTTCTTGCCTGTGGCTGGAGGCTCCCCCATTTGTGGAGGGCAGCAGGGATGTTTAGTGAGGGTTGCTGGTTGTTCTTGCTAGTCCCCTGCCTCCCGCCTCCCAGCCTGCTGCCTCCTTGTCACAGGCCGAGAGGTACAGCGCTGGCTTGGTCTGCTGGGGCTCTCCAGGGCGCTGTGGCTCTGACCCCCATTTCCTTCCTTTCAATCTTAGACCTCAAAGGCTTGCAGGAGGACAGCAACTCCTCGGTCCAAAGCCTGGCTTATCAGACCATCTTCATCCTGGAGGCGTTCAAGAACCACCCTCCAGCCCGCTGCAGCCTATGCACATTTTTTCATTGGATAAGAACAACGTGTACTAAGGAGAGCCCGGTCATTGAAGCTGCCCAGCTGCCCTAGCTCTGGGAAAAGCCAGCCTCCCTTCCCTGGGAGCTTCGTACCAGAGCATGGCTTCTTCCCCATTGGCCGCCTGCCCTGCGCAGCCATGTGAGTAGTTAACTGCTCGATAGCTTTCATCACCATGTACTTTTTGACAGGTTTCCATGCACTGTGTAGCACTTACGTCCCGCCCTCCGTCCCCGTTTCCAGTTGTGTATGTTTTTGGCGCCGTCGGCCATTTTGAAAATTTATTTTGTATTATTTTTCTGTGTTTGGCCGGGGGAAGGTTGTGTGCCTGTGTTTTGACATATTTAGAGAAAAAGTATGAATGAGTAGAAAGAGAGACTGTAAGGGGTTCACGGCTCCCTCCCCGTCCGTCTGGGCGGGAGACCACGCCCTTTGCTATGATAGTAGTATAAGGGCCCTACCATCAATTAAACCCTAGCCCCGCCCCTTGACCCCTCCCACCTGTCACCAGAAGTCCCACCCCATGGGGGTATTACTTCCAGGGTCAAGGTGCCACCTGACCGGAAGCAAGGTGTGTCATGTGACCCCTCTCAGAACTCCCCCCACCACCCTCTACCAATCAGGAGGGGTTTCGTCCCGATAGGGCCGCCCCGAGAGGAGATTTTGACCAATCAGGGGGACTTCCGGGGCGGGGGTGACCCGTCCGGAAGTGGGTCGTGTGACCCCTCTAAGAACTCCCCCCACTACCCTCTACCAATCAGGAGGGGTTTTGTGCCGAAAGAACCACCCCGAGAGGAGATTTTGACCAATCAGGGGGACTTCCGGGGCGGGGGTGACCCGTCTGGAAGTGGGTCGTGTGACCCCTCTAAGAACTCCCCCCACCACCCTCTACCAATCAGGAGGGGTTTCGTCCCAACAGGACCTCCCCGAGAGGAGATTTTGACCAATCAGGGTGACTTCTGGGTTGGGGTGACCCCTCCGGAAGGGAGTCGTGTGACCCCACTAAGAACGCCTCCCAAGGCCCTCCGCCAATCAGAGTGCAGCACCATTACCCCATAAGTCCCAGCGCCAGACAGAGGAGGCGGCCATCTCTTACCAAGGACACGTGTTTTCGAAAGCGCGGAAAGGCTGCTGAGAGGAAACATGGACTCCTTCACCACCCCCGTGAGAACTTCGGACTTTGTTTTAGCCCCAACCGTCTTTGACCTTGTGTGGAGCAGGTGTTACATCAGCGACAGTTCCAAGGAGGACCCTTTGACCCAGCCATTGATGGATACGTCGGAACCCGACCCCAAAACCCTCGTGAGACAGCCCGATGAACGTGACGGCCTCTCTTTCTCCACCCCCTCAGGAGGTGGAAGGCGATCGCAGCGCGGGGGAGGCACCACTTTTCCTTTTCAGCGGTCTCTTTCCTTTTTCTTTTCAGCTTGTTTTCCCTCTGGTCTAAGGATCTCTCATGTTTTGACTGTACTGTGGAGCAAACAACAACATTATTATAAAACACATTAAACCATCTTGTAAACATACATATCACACACACACACACACACACACACACACACTTCATTAGGGTGTTTTTCTATTTAAAAAGTCATAGCTTTACAACAAAATAATCCATTTCAGGCTGTACAACAAACAGGTTTTTAAATACATCTCATTTTGCAGAATAAAAACCAAAACTGCTTTTAAAATCCATTTTGCAGAGAAACCCTTGTTAGTTTAAAATACCCATACCACCAGTTTAAAACCCACAGTTTGCAACCAAATACTTTTCAAAACCCCCACATGCATTTAAAAGCCACATGGTTTTTTCTGACCCCCAGCCATGTGCCTTTGGTTTAGTTAGTAGCATCCACCCCATTTTAAAAACCCATCACATTATGCACAGTAAAAAAAAACAAAACCCCTGTGCCAAGTACTTTAAAAAAAAAAAAAAAAAACTATGCCTTGCACAGCCCCCCCGCACACCAGCAGCTTTATAAAACACACCAAACCAAGTTTGCAGCCATATACTTTTCAAAAACCCACATGCATTTTAAAAGCTTGTTGCAAAAAAAAATAATAATAATGAAAGTTACCTTTCACTATGGGATAAAGTGTTGCAGGCACATGGTTGTTCTGTTCCCCCTCATGTGTGCTTGAGCCTTCAGGTTCAAGAACAAGCAAAAATGTTAGTTAGTATTACCACCAAATCCCTATACAGCCTGTGTAATACTTTTTTTTTTTTTAATTCAACAGTATTAAGCACAACTATAGTTAAAATGGTTTTTACCTTGGCCTGGTGGTGAAATGCAGTTTAAAGTTACTGGTTCCATGCTAACAGATCACACTGCAATAAACATAGGCACCATTATTTACTAAGACAGCATGGGCAAAGAGTGGCCTTATATAATATATAGTTTCCGAGTTAAAGACAGCAAGTCTTACCTCTTTTTGCAGTCCAGCAGCTATCCAAGAAAGTTTTCTGTTGAAAAAGGACAAACTGCTGCATACCTGAGGTTTTTATACCCTCTTAGCCCATTGTTTCAAACAAAACTTCAACATAGTTGCTAACAGGTTAATTTAATCACCCCTCCCATAGCATTCCCTTTTGTGATCTGGGATAGTGAAACCATTTTGTCTGGGTGTGTGTGGTTAAAACTCCATTCAGTTCAACAGACTAAGGATAGCTCAGTGGCTTAAGCATTGGCCTGCTAAGCCCAGGGTTGTGAGTTCAAGCCTTGAGAGGACCACTTAGGGCTCTGGGGCAAAATCAATATTTGGCCCTACTAGTAAAGGCAGTTCTATGAGATGAGTATATCTCCATATTAACTCTATTGTACTCAGACACATGTCTGAACTAGCCTTGGTTGTTTTATTGTAAGCACATTTTTAGGATTTTTTCCCCTTCCCCACCACAACATACATTTCAGCTTTTTGCTATACACACACACAAAAAACACAAGAGCTAATTCTCACAAACAATTAATTTTTTTATTTAAAAAACATACAGCTTCTTGAAAACAAAACCAAGAGGCTTCATTCAAACTTTTTATCTCACTTAAAGGCCAAAGGCCTTCTAACAAAACACAATAGTCACAAACCCCCCATTTTAAAAAATTTACAGCTACCAAGTTTTATATCGCATGTTTGTCCCCTCACCATTCTCTAACTTAATCCTTTTAGATTTCTTACAAATAGTTTTTTTCTTAAGCAGGGTTCTGTAACTCTTTGTGCGGACTAGACGGTCAAGATAATGCTCTAAGCAGGCATTTTCCTTAGAACACGGTCAGGGTCTGCACTGAATTGCACAGCATTTATCAAGGTCACCCCTTGCGCTAAATGTTCTTGGGTTAGGCACAGACATTGCATACCATAACCTATGGCAACAACAGTGTTTAATAAGCTTTCCAAACACAGCTCAGCACACAGGCCCCGGAGCTTGCAGTTTATATCCACTGAAGTCCAAGTCACACAATCATGGTGCCTTTGGCCTGGCACATCTATGACACAGCCCTCACAATCTTCAAAAAGCTTTTCCCTAAGGCAGTGTTTAAGGATAGCATAAACAGCAACGCGTACAATAGTCCGCATGACTTTTTTACGCCTTCTACCTCTGAGGGGGTGGACAAAGAGAGACCGCCATGCTCATCGGGGTGTCTCACGAGGGTTTCGGGGTCGGGTTCCGGCGTATCCAGCAACGGCTGGGCCAAAGGGCTCCCCTCGGTCGCTCCCTCCTCCTCCTCCTCGGAACTGTCGCTGATGTAACGCCTGCTCCACACAAGGTCAAAGACGGTTTGGGCTAAAACAAAGTCCGAAGGTCTCACGGGGGTGGTGAAGGAGTCCATGTTTCCTCTCAGCAGCCTTTCCGCGCTTTCGAAAACACGTGTCCTTGGTAAGAGATGGCCGCCTCCTCTGTCTGGCGCTGGGACTTATGGGGTAATGGTGCTGCACTCTGATTGGCGGAGGGCCTTGGGAGGCGTTCTTAGTGGGGTCACACGACTCCCTTCCGGAGGGGTCACCCCAACCCAGAAGTCACCCTGATTGGTCAAAATCTCCTCT
>NC_088686.1:70587500-70637500 GCF_028017835.1 Emys orbicularis | reverse complement strand
AGGAGTCCAGGGAAGCCGAATCAGATTCAGCTGTGTCATTGACTACAAGCCGGCCAGTGTGTTGCAGTCGGATTTTCCCCGCTGACCCAGTGGCAGGCCACTCTGCTTCTATTAGGGCCCTGGGATGGGACGTAGGTGAGTGGGAGGGCCTGGGTTCCCCTACCCCTGGCAACCCACCATCAGGAGTGGTAGCCTCCCCACCTGGTTGTCAGGAGGCCTGCATTGGTCTGGCTCCCACCTGAATCCGGACGCCAGACGGTTGTGCTGACTCTCCCACCAGAGAGATAACCTCCCCTAGACTGCCACAGCTCCGCTGGACTGTAGGCAGGAGCCCCCCTACTTGATTGCTGCCCCACCCTGATCAATGGCCAGGCAAATGGACCTTCTGTTGCTCTGCCTGCCTGCAGGCCACAGCCCTCCCACACTCCATAAGAGGAGCCGCATGCTGCGCCAGGCAGGAGCCGGGTCAGAGCCCGCAGCGCAGGGGCACGGAGCCGCATGCTGCGCCAGGCAGGAGCCGGGTCAGAGCTCACAGCGCAGGGGCACGGAGCCGCATGCTGCACCAGGCAGGAGCCGGGTCAGATCCTGTAGCGCAGGGGCACGGAGCCGCATGCTGCACCAGGCAGGAGCCGGGTCAGATCCTGTAGCGCAGGGGCACGGAGCCGCATGCTGTGCCAGGCAGGAGCCGGGTCAGAGCCCACAGCGCAGGGGCACGGAGCCGCATGCTGTGCCAGGCAGGAACTGGGTCAGAGCCCGCAGCACCCGGGCACGCAGCAAGATGTATGCAATGCTGCAGACAGGAGGGATTGAGTAGTTTTAATCTCCCAACTGGCCATAAAGGGGGAAAGCTCAGGGAGGGCCAGGGAGGAGCTGGAGAGTGGGGGCGAGGTGCCCCTCGCTCTGGGGCAGGAGTCGGCGCTCCGGGAGGGGCAGTAGAGATGGATAATGACACCTGGATGATGCCCGCTGATGCTCCCTCCCTCTCTCGCTGTCCCTGCCCACTCAGACCGTGCCCCGGGCTGAGACGGCCTCCAGAGGCTGCCCAGCGAGTCGCTTGCCCCGGTACCTGGTACCCGACGATCGCCCCTTTGCAGGGCGGCAGCGGCTCTGACCCAGCCCTGATTGAGGGCTCTGGGCAAAACCCCAGGCTGCAGGCCTAGATAAAGGCCTACAAAAGGTACTCGGGCTGCAGAGGGGCAGCCCAGAGATAGGCAGAGGCAGCTGGTCCAACCCCCCTTGCCGATGATGCGTGGTTTATATACTGCAGTCCGCCCCAGTGAGCGGGGGCTAGACAGTGACTGGCAGTAGCCACTGAGGCAAGGTGTGGTTAGAGGGTTGGGGGTTCCCCTGGGCCCCTGGACACCCAGATAGTGGGTTACTGCCGGGGGCAGGAGCCTGACGTAGAGGGGCACCGGGGTCTGGGAGGTACACCGGGACCAGCGGCAGGCGAGACACCAGCCTGTAGAGGGCACTTAGAGGCCAGAAGAGATCATCCCTCACCGGTGAATCGTTGCCCTGCAACACAGACTCTCTGTCTTTGCTGGGTCTGACTGCAGGCCTGAACCATTAACACTGAGCTAATTTTCCCCTGAACCAAGGTATCCTAGAAGTATCATAGCGAGGGGCGTTGTCTCCCGCCCAGACGGACGGGGAGGGAGCTGCAAACCCCTTACAGCCTCTCTTTCTAGTCTTTCATACTTTTTCTCTAAATATGTCAAAACACAAGCACGCAACCTTACCCCGGCCAAACACAGAAAAATGGGGACGGCGCCGGCAATGGGGACGGGGCGTGGAAACCTGTCAAAAACTATATGGTGATGAAAGCTATCGAGCGGTTACCTACTCACATGGGGTTGTCAGGGAGGGGTAGTACCTCTGATGGGGGAGCAGTCGTACTCCTAGGAGTAGCTCATCCACTTTGGTCCCCAATTGACAACACCCAGCTCCCACCTGTGGCTCCAAGTAGCTGTCAGGATGCGACAGCGGCCACACCCCAGAGACCGTCTCGACTGGCGGGCTAAACCAGGTGAGGGTAGCTGATGAGTATGAGACTCTCAGTGAGTTAGGGCCTTGTGACAATGAGGTTCTGGCGGAACCCAACTGAGAGTGCCAACTCAGGACAAATTGCTCAAGCAGGGCAGTTACAGCCCAAGGCTGGGGTTTTCCCACCTCTAAGGCAAACCAAACCAACCAGACTAAGAGGACTTCGGTCTCACCCCACTGGCTAACCGCAAGTCTCATAAGCAATCTCCTTGGACACTCCAGTTTCCCAGATTACCACCAGTGCCACTCGTTATGGGGACAAATGGTTATGAAAACCAAGACCCCAGTAAAAGAAAAAGGTTCTCCTGATCCCAAAGGACCAAGCCCCAGACCCAGGTCAATATACAAATCAGATCTTACCCACAAATCACGCTGTTGCCAATCCTTTAGAATCTAAAATCTAAAGGTTTATTCATAAAAGGAAAAAGATAGGGATGGGAGTTAGAATTGGTTAAATGGAATCAATTACATACAGTAATGGCAAAGTTTTTGGTTCAGGCTTGCAGCAGCGATAGAATAAACTGCAGGTTCAAATCAAGTCTCTGGAGTACATCCCCCGCTGGGATGGGTCCTCAGTCCTTTGTTCCAAGCTTCAGCTTGTAGCAAAGTTCCTCCAGAGGTGTGAAGCAGGATTGAAGACCAAATGGAGACGAGGCATTAGCCTTATATAGTCTTTTCCAGGTGTAAGAACACCCCTTTGTTCTTACTGTGGAAATTTACAGCAAAATGGAGTCTGGAGTCACATGGGCCAGTCCCTGCATACTTTGCTGAGTCTCAAGGCATATTTGCCTTTTCTCAATGAGTTCATTGTATAGCTGATGGTTCTTAATGGGCCATCAAGCAGGCTAGGCAGAGCTAACACCAGCTTGTCTGGGATGTCACCCAGAAGCATAGTATAAGTTTGCAACACAGACAGTATAGAGCCAATATTCATAACTTCAACTATAACACTGATACACACATATAGACAGCATAATTATAACCAGTAATCCATAACCTTGTCTTAGACACCCCATTTGACCCCCTTTATACAAGATTTGGGTGCCACTACAGGACCTTGGTTGCAACAATGATCTATATGGTCCCAGATTATATCAATAACGTCACAGGCCTGTCTACCCATTGCATGTGAAGGCTGGATCCGGCTGACTGAGGCAACCTGGTTCAACCTGGTTCAATGGTCAGGAAGGCGATGACAGCAAGCGTTGTGGAACGCTTAAGAGCACGACAAGACACGTAGGCGTCCTGGTCATCCACTGCGCCCTGCCCTATCTCCAGCCGTCTCGACTTCTGTCCTGCCACTGGATACAGATAGGAACTGGGAAGAGAGAGTGAGGCTGACGTCGCGCAACTCTCCCTCACTTTAATCCAATTCACGCGCAAGTCTCCACATCATATCATATCATATTACATCATATCAAGTCCTGTGGCAATGGGCGAGCGACGAAGCAGCAGGTGTGGATACACTGGGAGCTGTAGCCGCGGACCTGCACATAGGCGGCTCAGGCATAATGGTCGTTCCTCACTGACCGAAGCAGCAGTGGAGCTCGGCATCTTCTTGAGCGACTGAGCAGCCCTATTCAGGATTGCACTGCTCACCTCCGTAGAATGAGGAGGGGGCTAGAAAAGGTGCCCTAAACATTGCCTGCTTCACCAGGGCCGGCTTTAGGAAGTGCGGGGCCCAATTTGAACAGTTTTGACGGGACCCCAGCAGGGATGACTAAAAAAAAAGCCACTTAAAAAGAACCCTTTCATTTCTTCCATGTATTATTTATTTTCCATGACTATATAAATAATAACAAAATTATATATTACATACATTGCATCATATATTAATTAGCTGATTTTCACTTTCATATTAGGAAAATAATTTATATTTTGATAGTTGTACAACTGATTTTCTTCAATAATGTTTATTTTATTAAAATTTATAAAATATTTCCTTATTAATATAAAATTGTGCCCTCCTCCCCCCCACCTCCCAGCGCCTCCTGGCCCGCGGAAACAAACCCTGCTTCCCCAGCGCCGCCCCGTCGAAACAGCTGTGGGCCGAAAAGCAAGGTTGGCGTGGGGGGGGGGGGGGGGCGGGAAGAAACGGCACACATAGGGTGACCAGATCACAGCAGTAAAATAGGACCTGACCCCTCCCCGCTCGGCCCCACCATCACACCCCTCTTCACCCCCTAGCCCCCCGCTGGCTTGCTGCATCCCTCCTAGTCAGTCCCCCACCCACCACTTGCCTCCTTTCACCTTCTCCCTCCCCTGCCAGAAACCCCCATGCCCGCCCCTAGAACCCCTGCTGGCTCACTGCTTGCCTCTTTACCCACCCGCCGCTTGCCCACCCGCTCGCCCCCCCCAAAGTATAAAGCCTCATTCAAAGTCCCAGGGGTCACTATATTACTGCACACAGCAGTCAATCAGTGCAGTTGTAGATAAATCGCTGCATTATGCATTTTTGTATAACTTTTATATGACTTTGTATTGAACCTTGGTAATGTTATAGCTGGCCCCTAAGGTAGTATAATTAAGGTAAAAGAAAAATGTCTTTTTGCTAGAAGTAGAATAAGATCTTCCCCCCACTTTGTAATCAATTGACCTGAATGAATGAGGTGTGAATGAGGAAGGTGTGGAAGGCAGGCACTTCCAGACAGCTGCAACCCTTGGAGAGGGGCTGAGAGCCAGCCAAGGAGAGCTTTGCCCAGGGCTGAATGGGACAGAGTTTGGGTGCAGGGTCCGGGCTGGGGCATGGTGTGGGGTGCAGGATGGGTGGAGGGGTGCAGGCTCTGGGAGGGAGTGCGGAGGGGTGGATGCAGGCTCTGGGACAGAGTTTGGGGGCCGGAGAGGGGGTGGTGGGTGCCGGGGGGGAGGGGACTGCCATCACATGTGGCTTCCTTCCTCCCCTGCTGCCCCTCACCATAGCCTCGGTGGGGGATGGGGCTGCCCCTTGCCCAGTGTTTGCAGGAGTGGTGGCTGGGGGGAAACCCAGTCAAACTCTGGTTTTACTCTTTCGTTGATGGGTCACTTTAACCCCTTACAAACCCCTTCCCGCCTCTCTCACCCCCCTTTTCTACTGGGCTTATTTGATCTTTCTGGTGGAGCCAGATGAAAACCACAAACCCCAGCGAGAGCAACAGGCTGGAAGACTAGACTGAACCCACCACCCACCCAGCCTAGTCCATCCCAGAGCCCAGGACTGAGGGCAAATGTCCCCCCACCCCCGGGCCACCTGCTTCCACTCCTGGCCTCTCCTAGCGCCACCAGCGATTCTGTGTGCCTGCATCGGGTGGGATTTCAACCGGACCCCCCCCTCGCTAAATTCACCCCTGTTTTGCGACCACTCTGCACCAAGAGCACCTTCCTTCCCTGCCCTAGAGCTGCTGGATGGCTAGAAAGCTGAGCGGGGTGTTTGATCGATCCGGAATATTATCGTGGCCCCCCCCAAAAAAACTTAATGTCCACACAGCTTTGGGGGGGGGATATTCCTCCCCCCCAAAACCGGTCTATTTTATTGTTGCAGGGCAAATGAAGAAGCCAGAGTAATGGAAATATTCAGCCCCTACAGTGGTCTTGCAGCAGGGGAAGCAGAGTTGATGGGAAGGGAACTGGTTTGGATAGGAGCCCCCGTCCCCCTCCTTTGCAAAATAATTTGGGGAGGGGAATCAGATCACTCCGTGCCTCAGTTTCCCTCTCTCGGGGGAGGGGGGAGAGATAAAAGTCTCAGCCTGCCGTGTTGCAGACCTTTTGCATTCTCCCCTCTGGATGTATTTGATTTCCTCCTCCAAACCTCCCTCTCTCTCTCACCTGGAATTCACAGCACTAAGTACTGGCTCGGGGCTTTCTTCCTGGGTTACATGATCCTGAGTTTAGTTTTGAAACAGACACAGGCAGGCACAAACTCACCCTCAAACAGCAACACCACCGAAAACCACAAAACCTACCCAATATTACAAACCTATGGGGAATCACGGGGTCAAACACTCACCGACAAACAGTCGGTTCAAACTGAGCAGTGAGTCCCCAGTAACACAGAGCTGCGCTAGTGATGGAAGATCTATTTTGTCTTCCCTACTTAGCACAGTTCAAAACTTAGCACTGACCAGCTGCAAGGATCCTGGCGGGCCCTGGTATGCTTGTAGCAGCAGACTCAATGTTTGGGAAAAGCGAGATATGTGCAATAGGCAATGTAGTTCCATCTGGGCACCAGCCAGCTCCTGTGCCCCAGAGAGCTCTCACAGCTCACACTGAACCAGGGACAAAGGGGGCAGGAGGTTGGAAGAGAAGGTGCCATCCTGGGACCCAGGAGACCCATAGTCAATTCCCAGCTCTGCCACAGATGCTCTGCGTGGCCTCGGGCAAATCCCTTATTCCCTCTGTGCTGCAGTTCCCTGTCTGTTCAGTGGGGGTAGCAGCCAGGCCCTGCCCTGCAGGGGGCGGTTAGAATAAATGCAATCGAGGTTGGACAGTGCTCTGATGCCACGGGGATGAGGGCCAGGATGGTGCCTAAGACAGACCAAAAGCAAGGGGGAGCTACAGAACCGGTGGTGAGAGGGGTTTGGCCTTTGACAGTCTGCTCTGGGTGCCTGGGCTGTCAGACCCCAGCCAGCCACTGGCATTGCCAGCCTCCCTGATCTCTGGTGCTGCTGCTCTCCCTGCTTCTAGGAGTCACTGCCTCCCCCTGGGCCGAGACTCCCGCAGCAATCATCTCCTGGGGCTGCCGTGGCACTGAGCGGCTAGCAAGGCCTGAGACTCAGCTGGGGTGGGGGGCTGCTCTTAAAGCAGCTTTTGTGTTGTTGCCGCGGTGGGAGGGGAAGCAGAGATGGGGCCATTTTACATCCTACGGCCAAGGCGCCCAGCAGCTTGGGCAGGCGCAAAGAGCCGCCCGCGTGGGCTGGGAGCTGGGGGAGGGGAGCGTTCGGGAACCCCTGTTCTGCGCTGTCACAAGGAGGAGGAACCGGGATGGAACTGATTCTCCCACTCGGGGATCCGGAGACCCCCCTCCCCCTGGCTCCAGCTGTATGGATGCGGGGAGGGGCTCTGGCCTGGGGTCTGCAGGAGCTGGGACTAGATGAGCCCAGCGGTCCCTTCCGGCCTAAAGTCTGTGACTGTGGGGAGCGGAAGGTCCCTCCCATGACCCCGGTGGGGAAGGAGAGGCTCTAAAGCCCTGGCGAGGCCAGAACTAGTCTGGGCTGGGGCATCCCATGGCTGGGCAGTCACACATTGACTGGCTTGTGACTCGCCTGCCCATTGTGACCCGCCCCCTGCTGGCTGCCAAAGCCTCATCCCCTCACTGCCAGGCTTGTCTCTGGCAGAGCGAGAGCTGGCACGTGCCGCTGGGAAAGCTGATCCGGCCGTTTCAGCTCCGCCACTGGTAGCAGAAAGTGGGTGGCCCATATACACGCTGGCTTCTGCCCACTCCTGACTCCAGGTAGGAGAATCTTCTATTGCCCGCCTCTGCTTTTCCATTGCATCGCCAGCCACACCGAGCCTTCCCCGAGCTCCTGGCCGGGCGGCGCATGTCTACCAAGTGCCCCTTTATCCCCCCACCTAGAGACTTAAGAAATGCATAGGGGAAACTGAGGCACCCCTACAGTATTCAGAGGAAACATTAAGAACAGTCCCACTTCGTCACAGTGAGGGAGTTGGAGAGTCTGTGGGAAGCCACCTCTCTTGTGAAATCAACCACCCCCACACGGTGCGGGCCGCTCCAGATCGGGGGAAGGGGCCAGCTGTGAATTTGGAGCCAGATCCTGGTTTGGATCTGAATCCACCGGCGCTGCGGAGCGTTCAGATGTGGGGAGCTAGCTCCCGCCCGTGCCACATCACAAAGTGCCACTTCAGCCAGCCGCCTGCCAGGCTCTGGCAGCGCCCTGTGTGAAGCTGCAGCTGGGCCCTCCAGAGCCGAGCTGCTGCTCCTCCTCTCTGCTGGCCAGCCAGCCGCAGCGCCTCAGCACCTGCCCGCTCAGCCCCACCTCAGTGCTCCTGCCTCCCCAATTTCCTCCCTGGCGCTGCACCTCGCCCCCTGCACCTGGCATGTCAATACCCAGCGGGGCCGGGAGCCAAGCGCCCCGGGAGCCATCTGTAAGGTGCTGATTCCCTCCTGTGCTGGGCTCCAGCTAATCCACAAGCCAGGAACTGGCCTTGTGACTCCCAGAGCAGGTATATCAGTCTCACAGCAGCAGCTCAGTCTGCTCAACATCACTCCAGGGCCAGGAACTCGCTCCTGCCTGACATAGGCAACAGGCTGAGCCTGCTCCAGCCCTGTTCCTAGTCCTACTCCAGCCCTGGTCTCGCTGCAGCCTTGCTCCACCCATGCCCTGCCCCGCCCCCTGAGTCCAGCTCCAGCCACTAGGCCTGACCACCTCCATCACCTTTACTGACACCATCACTTCCATAGGAAATGGCACTGAGGTTGCCGGGGGAACAGGCATTCTCAGGGTGCCAGGAGCCATTGTTCTATTTACCAGGACAGTCCGATGCCAGGACAGTGCCCCTGAGCGCTGGAGAGGACTAGGGCTGCATTAGGACACCTGAAGTGCAGCTGCTGGAGAGTCAGCAGAACCGCCTGGAGACAGCCACGCTTGCCTCCCAGCCCGGGAAGCCCAGAGACCCAGAGCATAGACATCTCTCAGAGCATCTCTGCCAGCAGGAGACATTGGGTGAGGAATAGAGCCGTCCCGCCTTCGGGCAGGAGCCATTCAGGAGACCCAGCGTGGGGGGAATCGGGCTGTGTGTGTACAATGTCTAGCACTGCAGGGCCCTGATCCGGGACTGAGCCCTCTGGGCACTGCCGAAATACAAAGGAGAACAGCAGGGCTGGAGGATTTACCGGCTCCGTGTGAGGAGGGCTGGTTGGGTTGAGCCAGCAGTGAGTCCCCAGTAACACAGAGCTGCGCTAGTGATGGAAGATCTATTTTGTCTTCCCTACTTAGCACAGTTCAAAACTTAGCACTGACCAGCTGCAAGGATCCTGGCGGGCCCTGGTATGCTTGTAGCAGCAGACTCAATGTTTGGGAAAAGCGAGATATGTGCAATAGGCAATGTAGTTCCATCTGGGCACCAGCCAGCTCCTGTGCCCCAGAGAGCTCTCACAGCTCACACTGAACCAGGGACAAAGGGGGCAGGAGGTTGGAAGAGAAGGTGCCATCCTGGGACCCAGGAGACCCATAGTCAATTCCCAGCTCTGCCACAGATGCTCTGCGTGGCCTCGGGCAAATCCCTTATTCCCTCTGTGCTGCAGTTCCCTGTCTGTTCAGTGGGGGTAGCAGCCAGGCCCTGCCCTGCAGGGGGCGGTTAGAATAAATGCAATCGAGGTTGGACAGTGCTCTGATGCCACGGGGATGAGGGCCAGGATGGTGCCTAAGACAGACCAAAAGCAAGGGGGAGCTACAGAACCGGTGGTGAGAGGGGTTTGGCCTTTGACAGTCTGCTCTGGGTGCCTGGGCTGTCAGACCCCAGCCAGCCACTGGCATTGCCAGCCTCCCTGATCTCTGGTGCTGCTGCTCTCCCTGCTTCTAGGAGTCACTGCCTCCCCCTGGGCCGAGACTCCCGCAGCAATCATCTCCTGGGGCTGCCGTGGCACTGAGCGGCTAGCAAGGCCTGAGACTCAGCTGGGGTGGGGGGCTGCTCTTAAAGCAGCTTTTGTGTTGTTGCCGCGGTGGGAGGGGAAGCAGAGATGGGGCCATTTTACATCCTACGGCCAAGGCGCCCAGCAGCTTGGGCAGGCGCAAAGAGCCGCCCGCGTGGGCTGGGAGCTGGGGGAGGGGAGCGTTCGGGAACCCCTGTTCTGCGCTGTCACAAGGAGGAGGAACCGGGATGGAACTGATTCTCCCACTCGGGGATCCGGAGACCCCCCTCCCCCTGGCTCCAGCTGTATGGATGCGGGGAGGGGCTCTGGCCTGGGGTCTGCAGGAGCTGGGACTAGATGAGCCCAGCGGTCCCTTCCGGCCTAAAGTCTGTGACTGTGGGGAGCGGAAGGTCCCTCCCATGACCCCGGTGGGGAAGGAGAGGCTCTAAAGCCCTGGCGAGGCCAGAACTAGTCTGGGCTGGGGCATCCCATGGCTGGACAGTCACACATTGACTGGCTTGTGACTCGCCTGCCCATTGTGACCCGCCCCCTGCTGGCTGCCAAAGCCTCATCCTCTCACTGCCAGGCTTGTCTCTGGCAGAGCGAGAGCTGGCACGTGCCGCTGGGAAAGCTGATCCGGCCGTTTCAGCTCCGCCACTGGTAGCAGAAAGTGGGTGGCCCATATACACGCTGGCTTCTGCCCACTCCTGACTCCAGGTAGGAGAATCTTCTATTGCCCGCCTCTGCTTTTCCATTGCATCGCCAGCCACACCGAGCCTTCCCCGAGCTCCTGGCCGGGCGGCGCATGTCTACCAAGTGCCCCTTTATCCCCCCACCTAGAGACTTAAGAAATGCATAGGGGAAACTGAGGCACCCCTACAGTATTCAGAGGAAACATTAAGAACAGTCCCACTTCGTCACAGTGAGGGAGTTGGAGAGTCTGTGGGAAGCCACCTCTCTTGTGAAATCAACCACCCCCACACGGTGCGGGCCGCTCCAGATCGGGGGAAGGGGCCAGCTGTGAATTTGGAGCCAGATCCTGGTTTGGATCTGAATCCACCGGCGCTGCGGAGCGTTCAGATGTGGGGAGCTAGCTCCCGCCCGTGCCACATCACAAAGTGCCACTTCAGCCAGCCGCCTGCCAGGCTCTGACAGCGCCCTGTGTGAAGCTGCAGCTGGGCCCTCCAGAGCCGAGCTGCTGCTCCTCCTCTCTGCTGGCCAGCCAGCCGCAGCGCCTCAGCACCTGCCCGCTCAGCCCCACCTCAGTGCTCCTGCCTCCCCAATTTCCTCCCTGGCGCTGCACCTCGCCCCCTGCACCTGGCATGTCAATACCCAGCGGGGCCGGGAGCCAAGCGCCCCGGGAGCCATCTGTAAGGTGCTGATTCCCTCCTGTGCTGGGCTCCAGCTAATCCACAAGCCAGGAACTGGCCTTGTGACTCCCAGAGCAGGTATATCAGTCTCACAGCAGCAGCTCAGTCTGCTCAACATCACTCCAGGGCCAGGAACTCGCTCCTGCCTGACATAGGCAACAGGCTGAGCCTGCTCCAGCCCTGTTCCTAGTCCTACTCCAGCCCTGGTCTCGCTGCAGCCTTGCTCCACCCATGCCCTGCCCCGCCCCCTGAGTCCAGCTCCAGCCACTAGGCCTGACCACCTCCATCACCTTTACTGACACCATCACTTCCATAGGAAATGGCACTGAGGTTGCCGGGGGAACAGGCATTCTCAGGGTGCCAGGAGCCATTGTTCTATTTACCAGGACAGTCCGATGCCAGGACAGTGCCCCTGAGCGCTGGAGAGGACTAGGGCTGCATTAGGACACCTGAAGTGCAGCTGCTGGAGAGTCAGCAGAACCGCCCGGAGACAGCCACGCTTGCCTCCCAGCCCGGGAAGCCCAGAGACCCAGAGCATAGACATCTCTCAGAGCATCTCTGCCAGCAGGAGACATTGGGTGAGGAATAGAGCCGTCCCGCCTTCGGGCAGGAGCCATTCAGGAGACCCAGCGTGGGGGGAATCGGGCTGTGTGTGTACAATGTCTAGCACTGCAGGGCCCTGATCCGGGACTGAGCCCTCTGGGCACTGCCGAAATACAAAGGAGAACAGCAGGGCTGGAGGATTTACCGGCTCCGTGTGAGGAGGGCTGGTTGGGTTGAGCCAGCAGTGAGTCCCCAGTAACACAGAGCTGCGCTAGTGATGGAAGATCTATTTTGTCTTCCCTACTTAGCACAGTTCAAAACTTAGCACTGACCAGCTGCAAGGATCCTGGCGGGCCCTGGTATGCTTGTAGCAGCAGACTCAATGTTTGGGAAAAGCGAGATATGTGCAATAGGCAATGTAGTTCCATCTGGGAAGGTCCTGAGCGGAAGGTCCCTCCCATGACCCCGGTGGGGAAGGAGAGGCTCTAAAGCCCTGGCGAGGCCAGAACTAGTCTGGGCTGGGACTCGCCTGCCCATTGTGACACGCCCCCTGCTGGCTGCCAAAGCCTCATCCCCTCACTGCCAGGCTTGTCTCTGACAGAGCGAGAGCTGCCACGTGCCGCTGGGAAAGCTGATCCGGCCATTTCAGCTCCGCCACCGGCAGCAGAAAGTGGGTGGCCCATATACACGCTGGCTTCTGCCCACTCCTGACTCCAGGCAGGAGAATCTTCTATTGCCCGCCTCTGCTTTTCCATTGCATCGCCAACCACACCGAGGTTAGATGAGAAGGTACCAGCCTCCCTGCCGCTCTCCTGCCTTCTGCTCCTGCCCCTTCACGGGTGTGTCTGAGCAACTCCTGCTGCTCACGAGCCCGCCCCAGCTCCCCCACCCCGCTGGCCTCGCCCACCTGCGAACTGCCACGGCCCCAATATTCCTGGGGGAAGGGATCAGGGTCATTTCATTGGGCAGGAAGAATCCTGAGTGGTTGGATCCAGCCTGTCTGCTGTGCAGCTTGTGAACCAGGAGAAGGAGAGGTGGGAGTGACCCAGAGGAGGCTGTTTGGCCTGTGGGATGGGCTGCTGGCCTGGGAGTTCGGAGACCTGGGTTCTAATCCTGGGTGACTTTGAGCACATTGCTTCCCTTGTTTCCCTGCTGGCTGCCTTGGCTAGTTAGAGTCTGAGCCCTCCAGCCCAGCCATTGTCTGCAGCACCTGGTGCAACAGGGCCCTGAGCTCAGCTGGTATCTGGAGGTGCTGGTGGGACAGAAATAACTGGGCTGGCCCTGATGCTGAATGGGGCAATTGCCTCTCGTCACTCACAAGCAATGCCTTGTCCTGGCTCCTTGTAGGATGGCTGAGGAGGGCCGGCCAGAGCCCAGGCGCGCCTGGGAGGAGACAAAACCTCCCCCAGGGAAGAGTCGGCGGAAGAGGCCATGGCAGCAGCAGGGGCTGTGTGTGCCTCAGCCCTTCCGTGCCGGTGAGTGGGCGCCTTCTGGGTGGGCGGAGGGGGCTGCAAAAATGGCTGGGGCCATGGCCCTGCATTGGGGTGGGGCTTGGCCCCTGTGGGGGTTGGGTGGCAAGACTAGGGTGTCACTGGGGGGAGAAGACTCCATAGACCTTGTACTGCTCTGAGTTGCCACGAGATGGAGAGACAGACAGGAAAACCCAGGCAGGGGGGAATGGCCCCTCCTGCTGGCAGCAGCTGCAGCCACTAAAGCTGATCGGGGCATTGGGGCGGCGGCAGAAGCATCAGGTGGAGACTGACTGAATCGCCCACCCCGATCTGTCACGCTGCAGGGTCGGAGGATGTTTTCCACCAGTCGAAGGGGATGCTCGGTGCACGGTGGGTTGTTAAAGCCTAGGATTGCAGGGCGCCGGCCAGAGCATAAGATGCTCCCTGATGTTGCAGCCCCATCTGCTGGCTGGCTCCTTTGTAGCATGTCGCAGCACAGGGCATTTGGGGGGGAGTGTTGACGATGGGAGCCCAGTGCCTGCCCAGGTTACACCCAGTGGCTGTGGCAGGAGAGGCAGTCAGAACAAGCAGAACGGGCAGGCTCTGGGTCCCCATATCCCATGCAGACTGGGCAGCTGTTCCCTCTCCTGCCGCAAGGACCAGACCGATTCACTCCCAGTCCCTCTGCCCCCTCCAGCAATGGCCCGGAGAGTGGGGACACCCCTCATGGCCTGACATCGTCCCTCCTTCCAGGTGTGGCGCTCCCCAAATCCCCAGACTGAGCCTGCATGCTGGGTGGGGAAGTGGGGTGGCCGCTGGGAACCAGGGCTCCGACTGGGTCTTTGCTGGGCTGGGCAGCAAAGAGGTGGGGAAGCCAGGGATCGCTGTGCCAGACCCTGCCGTGCATCGGGGCTGCTCCCCTGCTGGGGCGGGAGTGGGGACAAGGGTTTTCTCTAAGATCTCGGTCACCCAGCCTGCAGCTTGGCAGACCCAGGTATTACCACTGCTCTGTCTTTGATCAGATTCACCATCCTCCTGCTTGAAGGGGCTATACTTGAATGAGAGAGAGGCCCTGGAGTGCATAGATGCCTTTCTGAAGGACAATGAACAGGTACCAAGAGCCCTCCTCTGACCTGTCAGCTAGTGCCCTGTCCACATGCACATCTGCCCTTCTCCAGATGATGCATGGATTCTAAGGCCAGACGGAACCACTGTGACCTCCTGTATAACACAGGCCAGAGACCTGCCCCCAAATAATTCCTGGCCATGACCATGGCACCCCACCCAACTGCTGAGTCTTCCCTGCATCCTCTGAGCCCAACGCTCCCCCCCTGCAGCCAGGCAGAGAGATTGTGTGTGGGGGGGGTCGCCTCACCACTCCTACAGCCACTGGCCTCCGCACATTCCCTGGCTGTGCTGGTGGGAAGAGCACAACCCTGGCCATGGCCCCTACCAGGAGCAGGGCTACCCAGTCTCCAGATGGTGCACAGGACCCAGTGTGCCCTTGGCCAAGCGGCCCGGACAGCCCGTACTAGACATGAGATGCCCAAGCCGCGCCCCCCCCCCCCCCCCCGCCCCAGGTGTGTCTGCACATGCTAGCGCTCATGGCCACCATCACTTGGGAGCCAAATGCCACCAGCACTAATGAATTCACCCTCCTACTCACCATGAGGTGGGGAACTGAGGCACAGCATGAGGCCTAGCGCCTCAAAAGTATTGATCACCCATAGGCATTAGGCACCTAAATCCCTTTGCACCCCTGGGCCTAAGCAACTTGCCTGAGTTCCCGCAGGGAGAGCTGGGAATTGAGTCAGGTCTCCAGCCATTGCCTTAGCCACACCGCCGCCCTTCCGCAAGCAACCCGGGGCCGGGAAGCGTTCAGCACGCACGGCCTCCGGGTAACGAGGCTAGTGGCTTCCAGCTCCCGTAACCGTGGCCGGCTCGCCCTGGCCCCACTTGTTTTGCAGGTGTGTTGGGACACCCTCAGCAGTGCTGCGGAATTCCTGAAGTGGCACCAGCTCGGTGGCTTCATCCAGCACAAGGATACCTGGCAAAGCTGTGACTGCCTGGTGAGGGAGCCCTCAGGTCATTCACTGCGCAGCCCTCGCTGGTAGGAGCGGGGGAATCGGTGGATAGGGCACCCCCCATTGCCCGGCTCTGTGCCCACACAGAGCCCCAGCCCCGGGACCACTCCTGGCCCTGGGTGTAGTCCCTCTGCGTGATCCCCCCAGCACAGGAAGGAGGGGTGAAAACAGGACGTGCGCTCCACACACCTGGAACCCGGCCTGCAGGACGGAAAGGCCTTTAATAACCTTGTGCTCCCTTGTTCTGGTCCTAGCTGACGCGCTACAAGGGGAGAGCCAACAACTTTCTGTGCCAGACCATGGCCTTTCTGGAGAACCCACAGGCTCCAATTAGAGAAATGGCCATCATGTTCATAGGTAACCACAGAGCAGGGGTCCCTTTAGCAGGGGGGCTGGATCCGGTCCCAGGCTCTCCTCAGTCCCTGCCAGCAGCGAGAAGTAACCCTTGGGCTCCTGATTGTCTAATGAAGGGACGGGGCAGTCCTAGAAATAGTGAGTGAATGGGGTTCATTGGGACTTCTTGCCTGTGGCTGGAGGCTCCCCCATTTGTGGAGGGCAGCAGGGATGTTTAGTGAGGGTTGCTGGTTGTTCTTGCTAGTCCCCTGCCTCCCGCCTCCCAGCCTGCTGCCTCCTTGTCACAGGCCGAGAGGTACAGCGCTGGCTTGGGCTGCTGGGGCTCTCCAGGGCGCTGTGGCTCTGACCCCCATTTCCTTCCTTTCAATCTTAGACCTCAAAGGCTTGCAGGAGGACAGCAACTCCTCGGTCCAAAGCCTGGCTTATCAGACCATCTTCATCCTGGAGGCGTTCAAGAACCACCCTCCAGCCCGCTGCAGCCTATGCACATTTTTTCATTGGATAAGAACAACGTGTACTAAGGAGAGCCCGGTCATTGAAGCTGCCCAGCTGCCCTAGCTCTGGGAAAAGCCAGCCTCCCTTCCCTGGGAGCTTCGTACCAGAGCATGGCTTCTTCCCCATTGGCCGCCTGCCCTGCGCAGCCATGTGAGTAGTTAACTGCTCGATAGCTTTCATCACCATGTACTTTTTGACAGGTTTCCATGCACTGTGTAGCACTTACGTCCCGCCCTCCGTCCCCGTTTCCGGTTGTGTATGTTTTTGGCGCCGTCGGCCATTTTGAAAATTTATTTTGTATTATTTTTCTGTGTTTGGCCGGGGGAAGGTTGTGTGCCTGTGTTTTGACATATTTAGAGAAAAAGTATGAATGAGTAGAAAGAGAGACTGTAAGGGGTTCACGGCTCCCTCCCCGTCCGTCTGGGCGGGAGACCACGCCCTTTGCTATGATAGTAGTATAAGGGCCCTACCATCAATTAAACCCTATCCCCGCCCCTTGACCCCTCCCACCTGTCACCAGAAGTCCCACCCCATGGGGGTATTACTTCCAGGGTCAAGGTGCCACCTGACCGGAAGCAAGGTGTGTCATGTGACCCCTCTCAGAACTCCCCCCACCACCCTCTACCAATCAGGAGGGGTTTCGTCCCGATAGGGCCGCCCCGAGAGGAGATTTTGACCAATCAGGGGGACTTCCGGGGCGGGGGTGACCCGTCCGGAAGTGGGTCGTGTGACCCCTCTAAGAACTCCCCCCACTACCCTCTACCAATCAGGAGGGGTTTTGTGCCGAAAGAACCACCCCGAGAGGAGATTTTGACCAATCAGGGGGACTTCCGGGGCGGGGGTGACCCGTCTGGAAGTGGGTCGTGTGACCCCTCTAAGAACTCCCCCCACCACCCTCTACCAATCAGGAGGGGTTTCGTCCCAACAGGACCTCCCCGAGAGGAGATTTTGACCAATCAGGGTGACTTCTGGGTTGGGGTGACCCCTCCGGAAGGGAGTCGTGTGACCCCACTAAGAACGCCTCCCAAGGCCCTCCGCCAATCAGAGTGCAGCACCATTACCCCATAAGTCCCAGCGCCAGACAGAGGAGGCGGCCATCTCTTACCAAGGACACGTGTTTTCGAAAGCGCGGAAAGGCTGCTGAGAGGAAACATGGACTCCTTCACCACCCCCGTGAGAACTTCGGACTTTGTTTTAGCCCCAACCGTCTTTGACCTTGTGTGGAGCAGGTGTTACATCAGCGACAGTTCCAAGAAGGACCCTTTGACCCAGCCATTGATGGATACGTCGGAACCCGACCCCAAAACCCTCGTGAGACAGCCCGATGAACGTGACGGCCTCTCTTTCTCCACCCCCTCAGGAGGTGGAAGGCGATCGCAGTGCGGGGGAGGCACCACTTTTCCTTTTCAGCGGTCTCTTTCCTTTTTCTTTTCAGCTTGTTTTCCCTCTGGTCTAAGGATCTCTCATGTTTTGACTGTACTGTGGAGCAAACAACAAGATTATTATAAAACACATTAAACCATCTTGTAAACATACATATCACACACACACACACACACACACACACTTCATTAGGGTGTTTTTCTATTTAAAAAGTCATAGCTTTACAACAAAATAATCCATTTCAGGCTGTACAACAAACAGGTTTTTAAATACATCTCATTTTGCAGAATAAAAACCAAAACTGCTTTTAAAATCCATTTTGCAGAGAAACCCTTGTTAGTTTAAAATACCCATACCACCAGTTTAAAACCCACAGTTTGCAACCAAATACTTTTCAAAACCCCCACATGCATTTAAAAGCCACATGGTTTTTTCTGACCCCCAGCCATGTGCCTTTGGTTTAGTTAGTAGCATCCACCCCATTTTAAAAACCCATCACATTATGCACAGTAAAAAAAAACAAAACCCCTGTGCCAAGTACTTTAAAAAAAAAAAAAAAAACTATGCCTTGCACAGCCCCCCCCCCCCACACCAGCAGCTTTATAAAACACACCAAACCAAGTTTGCAGCCATATACTTTTCAAAAACCCACATGCATTTTAAAAGCTTGTTGCAAAAAATAATAATAATAAAAGTTACCTTTCACTATGGGATAAAGTGTTGCAGGCACATGGTTGTTCTGTTCCTCCTCATGTGTGCTTGAGCCTTCAGGTTCAAGAACAAGCAAAAATGTTAGTTAGTATTACCACCAAATCCCTATACAGCCTGTGTAATACTTTTTTTTTTTTTAATTCAACAGTATTAAGCACAACTATAGTTAAAATGGTTTTTACCTTGGCCTGGTGGTGAAATGCAGTTTAAAGTTACTGGTTCCATGCTAACAGATCACACTGCAATAAACATAGGCACCATTATTTACTAAGACAGCATGGGCAAAGAGTGGCCTTATATAATATATAGTTTCCGAGTTAAAGACAGCAAGTCTTACCTCTTTTTGCAGTCCAGCAGCTATCCAAGAAAGTTTTCTGTTGAAAAAGGACAAACTGCTGCATACCTGAGGTTTTTATACCCTCTTAGCCCATTGTTTCAAACAAAACTTCAACATAGTTGCTAACAGGTTAATTTAATCACCCCTCCCATAGCATTCCCTTTTGTGATCTGGGATAGTGAAACCATTTTGTCTGGGTGTGTGTGGTTAAAACCCCATTCAGTTCAATAGACTAAGGATAGCTCAGGGGCTTAAGCATTGGCCTGCTAAGCCCAGGGTTGTGAGTTCAAGCCTTGAGAGGACCACTTAGGGCTCTGGGGCAAAATCAATATTTGGCCCTACTAGTAAAGGCAGTTCTATGAGATGAGTATATCTCCATATTAACTCTATTGTACTCAGACACATGTCTGAACTAGCCTTGGTTGTTTTATTGTAAGCACATTTTTAGGATTTTTTCCCCTTCCCCACCACAACATACATTTCAGCTTTTTGCTATACACACACACAAAAAACACAAGAGCTAATTCTCACAAACAATTTATTTTTTTATTTAAAAAACATACAGCTTCTTGAAAACAAAACCAAGAGGCTTCATTAAAACTTTTTAGCTCACTTAAAGGCCAAAGGCCTTCTAACAAAACACAATAGTCACAAACCCCCCTTTTAAAAAATTTTACAGCTACCAAGTTTTATATCGCATGTTTGTCCCCTCACCATTCTCTAACTTAATCCTTTTAGATTTCTTACAAATAGTTTTTTTCTTAAGCAGGGTTCTGTAACTCTTTGTGCGGACTAGACGGTCAAGATAATGCTCTAAGCAGGCATTTTCCTTAGAACACGGTCAGGGTCTGCACTGAATTGCACAGCATTTATCAAGGTCACCCCTTGCGCTAAATGTTCTTGGGTTAGGCACAGACATTGCATACCATAACCTATGGCAACAACAGTGTTTAATAAGCTTTCCAAACACAGCTCAGCACACAGGCCCCGGAGCTTGCAGTTTATATCCACTGAAGTCCAAGTCACACAATCATGGTGCCTTTGGCCTGGCACATCTATGACACAGCCCTCACAATCTTCAAAAAGCTTTTCCCTAAGGCAGTGTTTAAGGATAGCATAAACAGCAACGCGTACAATAGTCCGCATGACTTTTTTACGCCTTCTACCTCTGAGGGGGTGGACAAAGAGAGACCGCCATGCTCATCGGGGTGTCTCACGAGGGTTTCGGGGTCGGGTTCCGGCGTATCCAGCAACGGCTGGGCCAAAGGGCTCCCCTCGGTCGCTCCCTCCTCCTCCTCGGAACTGTCACTGATGTAACGCCTGCTCCACACAAGGTCAAAGATGGTTGGGGCTAAAACAAAGTCCGAAGTTCTCACGGGGGTGGTGAAGGAGTCCATGTTTCCTCTCAGCAGCCTTTCCGCGCTTTCGAAAACACGTGTCCTTGGTAAGAGATGGCCGCCTCCTCTGTCTGGCGCTGGGACTTATGGGGTAATGGTGCTGCACTCTGATTGGCGGAGGGCCTTGGGAGGCGTTCTTAGTGGGGTCACACGACTCCCTTCCGGAGGGGTCACCCCAACCCAGAAGTCACCCTGATTGGTCAAAATCTCCTCTCGGGGAGGTCCTGTCGGGACGAAACCCCTCCTGATTGGTAGAGGGTGGTGGGGGGAGTTCTTAGAGGGGTCACACGACCCACTTCCAGATGGGTCACCCCCGCCCCGGAAGTCCCCCTGATTGGTCAAAATCTCCTCTCGGGGTGGTTCTTTCGGGACAAAACCCCTCCTGATTGGTAGAGGGTAGTGGGGGAGGACTTCCGGTGACAGGTGGGAGGGACCAAGGGGTAAAGGGGCGGGGCTTAAGGGGTCAAGCGGCGGGGTTAGGGTTTGATTGATGGTAGGGCCCTTATACTATTTATGATACTTCCGGGTACCTTGGTTCAGGGGAAAATTAGCTCAGTGTTAATGGTTCTAGCCTGCAGTCAGGCCAAGTAATGGTAGAGAGTCTGTTTGCCCAAGGCCATCAATCAGGGCAGGGCAGCAATTGAGTAGGGGCTCTGGCCTACGGTCAGGCAGGTAGAGCACCAGAAGGTCCATTTGCCTGGCGCTTGATCAGGGCGGGGCAGCAAGCAAGTAGGGGGGCTCTGGCTTACAGTCCGGCAGAGCTGTCGCAGTCTAGGGGAGGTTAGCTCTCTGGTGGGAGAGTCAGCACAACTGTCTGGCATCCGGATTCAGGCGGGTGCCAGACCAATGCAGGCCTCCTGACAACCAGGTGGGGAGGCTACCACTCCTGACGTTGGGGTGGTGGGGGTAGAGGAACCCAGGCCCTCCCGCTCCACTGCGTCCCAGCCCAGGGCCCTAACTGCAGTGGAGTTGTCCGACACTGGGTCAGCGGCAAAAGTCCAACCGCAACGTGCTGGCCGGCTTGTAGTCAATAACACAGCTGAATCTGATTTGGCTTCCCTGGGCTACTTCCTACATTCGATTCCATGTGTACATGGGTTCCAGGGTTGTTGTTGGCTTCGCTGGGGTAGACGGCTAGTGGCAGCCCCACCAGCTCGTCGGAGACCCCGGCGTCTTGCAGCTCTGTCAGCCCCTCTGGGTCTCTGTCAGGATAGAGATAGATAGATAGAGGGGGTGTATGGGGATAGATAGATAGGGGGAGTGTATGGGGATAGATAGATAGATAGATAGATAGATAGATAGATAGATAGATAGATAGATAGATAGATAGATAGATAGATAGAGGGGGTGTATGGGGATAGATAGATTAGATAGATAGAGGGGGAGTATGTAGATAGATAGATAGATAGAGGGGCTGTATGGGGATAGATAGATAGATAGATAGATAGATAGATAGAGGGGGTATATGGGGATAGATAGATTAGATAGATAGAGGGGGAGTATGTAGATAGATAGATAGATAGAGGGGCTGTATGGGGATAGATAGATAGATAGATAGATAGATAGATAGATAGATAGATAGATAGATAGATAGATAGATAGAGGGGGAGTATGTAGATAGATAGATAGAGGGGGTGTATGGGGATAGATAGATAGATAGATAGATAGATAGATAGATGTGGTGTATGGAGATAGATAGCTAGATAGATGTGGTGTATGGGGATAGATAGATAGATATAGGGGGTGTATGGGGGTAGATAGAGAGAGGGGTTGTGTATGGGGATAGATAGATAGATAGATAGATAGATAGATAGATAGATAGATAGAGGTGGTGTATGGGGATAGATAGATTAGATAGATAGATAGAGGGGGTGTATGGGGATAGAGAGATAGATAGAGGGGGTGTATCGGGATAGATAGAGGGGGTGTATGGGGATAGATAGATAGATAGAGGGGGTGTATCGGGATAGATAGAGGGGGTGTATGGGGATAGATAGATTAGATAGATAGATAGAGGGGGTGTATGGGGATAGATAGATAGATAGAGGGGGTGTATGGGGATAGATAGATAGATAGAGGGGGTGTATGGGGATAGATAGATAGATAGATAGATAGATAGATAGATAGATAGATAGATAGATAGATAGATAGATAGGGGGAGTGTATGGGGATAGATAGATAGAGGGGGTGTATGGAGATAGATAGATAGATTAGATAGATAGAGGGGGAGTATGTAGATAGATAGATAGATAGAGGGGGTGTATGGGGATAGATAGATAGATAGAGGGGGTGTATGGGGATGGATAGATTAGATAGATAGATAGATAGAGGGGGTGTATGGGGATGGAGAGATAGATAGAGGGGGTGTATGGGGATAGATAGAGGGGGGTGTATGGGGATAGATAGATTAGATAGATAGATAGAGGGGGTGTATGGGGATAGATAGATAGATAGATAGATAGATAGATAGATAGATAGATAGGGGGAGTGTATGGGGATAGATAGATAGAGGGGGTGTATGGGGATAGATAGATAGATAGATGGGGGTGTATGGGGATAGATAGATAGATAGATAGATAGATAGATAGATAGATAGATAGATAGATAGAGGGGGTGTATGGAGATAGATAGATTAGATAGATAGAGGGGGAGTATGTAGATAGATAGATAGAGGGGGTGTATGGGGATAGATAGATAGATAGATAGATAGATAGATAGATAGATAGATAGATAGATAGATGGGGGTGTATGGGAATAGATAGATAGATATATAGATAGATAGATAGATAGATAGATAGATAGATAGATAGATAGATAGATAGATAGATAGATAGAGGGGGCGTATGGGGGTAGATAGAGAGAGGGGTTGTGTATCGGGATAGATAGATAGATAGATAGATAGATAGATAGATAGATAGATAGATAGATAGATAGATAGATGTGGTGTATGTGGAGAGAGAAAGAGGGAGAGGGAGAACCCCATTGGCTTTAAGCCCTTTTACATTTTATGGGACTTTTCTATAATCTCAGCTCCTTGAACTTTTTCGTGGTCCGAAGCAAACAACAACCCTGGAACCTATGTACACAAAGAACGGTCGTGTAGGAAGGAGTCCAGGGAAGCCGAATCAGATTCAGCTGTGTCATTGACTACAAGCCGGCCAGTGTGTTGCAGTCGGATTTTCCCCGCTGACCCAGTGGCAGGCCACTCTGCTTCTATTAGGGCCCTGGGATGGGACGTAGGTGAGTGGGAGGGCCTGGGTTCCCCTACCCCTGGCAACCCACCATCAGGAGTGGTAGCCTCCCCACCTGGTTGTCAGGAGGCCTGCATTGGTCTGGCTCCCACCTGAATCCGGACGCCAGACGGTTGTGCTGACTCTCCCACCAGAGAGATAACCTCCCCTAGACTGCCACAGCTCCGCTGGACTGTAGGCAGGAGCCCCCCTACTTGATTGCTGCCCCACCCTGATCAATGGCCAGGCAAATGGACCTTCTGTTGCTCTGCCTGCCTGCCTGTAGGCCACAGCCCTCCCACACTCCATAAGAGGAGCCGCATGCTGCGCCAGGCAGGAGCCGGGTGAGAGCCCGCAGCGCAGGGGCACGGAGCCGCATGCTGCGCCAGGCAGGAGCCGGGTTAGAGCCCGCAGCGCAGGGGCACGGAGCCGCATGCTGCGCCAGGCAGGAGCCGGGTCAGAGCCCGCAGCGCAGGGGCATGGAGCCGCATGCTGCGCCAGGCAGGAGCCGGGTGAGAGCCCGCAGCGCAGGGGCACGGAGCCGCATGCTGCGCCAGGCAGGAGCCGGGTCAGAGCCCGCAGCGCAGGGGCACGGAGCCGCATGCTGCGCCAGGCAGGAGCCGGGTCAGAGCCCGCAGCGCAGGGGCATGGAGCCGCATGCTGCACCAGGCAGGAGCCGGGTCAGATCCTGTAGCGCAGGGGCACGGAGCCGCATGCTGCACCAGGCAGGAGCCGGGTCAGAGCCCGCAGCGCAGGGGCACGGAGCCGCATGCTGCGCCAGGCAGGTGCCGGGTCAGAGCCCGCAGCGCAGGGGCATGGAGCCGCATGCTGCGCCAGGCAGGAGCCGGGTCAGAGCCCGCAGCGCAGGGGCACGGAGCCGCATGCTGCACCAGGCAGGAGCCGGGTCAGATCCTGTAGCGCAGGGGCACGGAGCCGCATGCTGCACCAGGCAGGAGCCGGGTCAGATCCTGTAGCGCAGGGGCACGGAGCCGCATGCTGTGCCAGGCAGGAGCCGGGTCAGAGCCCGCAGCGCAGGGGCACGGAGCCGCATGCTGTGCCAGGCAGGAACTGGGTCAGAGCCCGCAGCACCCGGGCACGCAGCAAGATGTATGCAATGCTGCAGACAGGAGGGATTGAGTAGTTTTAATCTCCCAACTGGCCATAAAGGGGGAAAGCTCAGGGAGGGCCAGGGAGGAGCTGGAGAGTGGGGGCGAGGTGCCCCTCGCTCTGGGGCAGGAGTCGGCGCTCCGGGAGGGGCAGTAGAGATGGATAATGACACCTGGATGATGCCCGCTGATGCTCCCTCCCTCTCTCGCTGTCCCTGCCCACTCAGACCGTGCCCCGGGCTGAGACGGCCTCCAGAGGCTGCCCAGCGAGTCGCTTGCCCCGGTACCTGGTACCCGACGATCGCCCCTTTGCAGGGCGGCAGCGGCTCTGACCCAGCCCTGATTGAGGGCTCTGGGCAAAACCCCAGGCTGCAGGCCTAGATAAAGGCCTACAAAAGGTACTCGGGCTGCAGAGGGGCAGCCCAGAGATAGGCAGAGGCAGCTGGTCCAACCCCCCTTGCCGATGATGCGTGGTTTATATACTGCAGTCCGCCCCAGTGAGCGGGGGCTAGACAGTGACTGGCAGTAGCCACTGAGGCAAGGTGTGGTTAGAGGGTTGGGGGTTCCCCTGGGCCCCTGGACACCCAGATAGTGGGTTACTGCCGGGGGCAGGAGCCTGACGTAGAGGGGCACCGGGGTCTGGGAGGTACACCGGGACCAGCGGCAGGCGAGACACCAGCCTGTAGAGGGCACTTAGAGGCCAGAAGAGATCATCCCTCACCGGTGAATCGTTGCCCTGCAACACAGACTGTCTGTCTTTGCTGGGTCTGACTGCAGGCCTGAACCATTAACACTGAGCTAATTTTCCCCTGAACCAAGGTATCCTAGAAGTATCATAGCGAGGGGCGTTGTCTCCCGCCCAGACGGACGGGGAGGGAGCTGCAAACCCCTTACAGCCTCTCTTTCTAGTCTTTCATACTTTTTCTCTAAATATGTCAAAACACAAGCACGCAACCTTACCCCGGCCAAACACAGAAAAATGGGGACGGCGCCGGCAATGGGGACGGGGCGTGGAAACCTGTCAAAAACTATATGGTGATGAAAGCTATCGAGCGGTTACCTACTCACATGGGGTTGTCAGGGAGGGGTAGTACCTCTGATGGGGGAGCAGTCGTACTCCTAGGAGTAGCTCATCCACTTTGGTCCCCACTTGACAACACCCAGCTCCCACCTGTGGCTCCAAGTAGCTGTCAGGATGCGACAGCGGCCACACCCCGGAGACCGTCTCGACTGGCGGGCTAAACCAGGTGAGGGTAGCTGATGAGTATGAGACTCTCAGTGAGTTAGGGCCTTGTGACAATGCGGTTCTGGCGGAACCCAACTGAGAGTGCCAACTCAGGACAAATTGCTCAAGCAGGGCAGTTACAGCCCAAGGCTGGGGTTTTCCCACCTCTAAGGCAAACCAAACCAACCAGACTAAGAGGACTTCGGTCTCACCCCACTGGCTAACCGCAAGTCTCATAAGCAATCTCCTTGGACACTCCAGTTTCCCAGATTACCACCAGTGCCACTCGTTATGGGGACAAATGGTTATGAAAACCAAGACCCCAGTAAAAGAAAAAGGTTCTCCTGATCCCAAAGGACCAAGCCCCAGACCCAGGTCAATATACAAATCAGATCTTACCCACAAATCACGCTGTTGCCAATCCTTTAGAATCTAAAATCTAAAGGTTTATTCATAAAAGGAAAAAGATAGGGATGGGAGTTAGAATTGGTTAAATGGAATCAATTACATACAGTAATGGCAAAGTTCTTGGTTCAGGCTTGCAGCAGCGATAGAATAAACTGCAGGTTCAAATCAAGTCTCTGGAGTACATCCCCCGCTGGGATGGGTCCTCAGTCCTTTGTTCCAAGCTTCAGCTTGTAGCAAAGTTCCTCCAGAGGTGTGAAGCAGGATTGAAGACCAAATGGAGACGAGGCATTAGCCTTATATAGTCTTTTCCAGGTGTAAGAACACCCCTTTGTTCTTACTGTGGAAATTTACAGCAAAATGGAGTCTGGAGTCACATGGGCCAGTCCCTGCATACTTTGCTGAGTCTCAAGGCATATTTGCCTTTTCTCAATGAGTTCATTGTATAGCTGATGGTTCTTAATGGGCCATCAAGCAGGCTAGGCAGAGCTAACACCAGCTTGTCTGGGATGTCACCCAGAAGCATAGCATAAGTTTGCAACACAGACAGTATAGAGCCAATATTCATAACTTCAACTATAACACTGATACACACATATAGACAGCATAATTATAACCAGTAATCCATAACCTTGTCTTAGACACCCCATTTGACCCCCTTTATACAAGATTTGGGTGCCACTACAGGACCTTGGTTGCAACAATGATCTATATGGTCCCAGATTATATCAATAACGTCACACCCCCAACGCAAAATTGATGCAGGAAGGGATGACACAAACATCGCTGACTGCATCCCAAGAGCTCCCCATCCTTGGGTCTGTCTCACTACAGCTAGCATTGGGTTAGAAGTTATACCAATGTATAACAGAAATGGTTTATCAAAGTCATGTTCAATAACATGATTGAACCTCTTTACAAACTCAAGGTAAAACTTAGTTAGAACAATAGTGGATTGGATCTGCTCTTGCAGCATGGTTCCTGAATGTCTCATGTGATTTTGCCACGAGTTAAAGAAAACAGCTACTTTACTCATACAAGCTTTGGCAAATATTTGGAACCCAATTAACATCAAGTCAATGTAGATATTAAGGTTGTTTACAGTACAGGAATTTTGGCCTTTAGCCATGAAAGCAATATGGTAGTGCGCCTCGGTTTCCCTTTTTATACAGCACATTAGGTCTGGAATGTCTTTTCCCCTGTAAAAAGTTCCAATACTGTTTACAGGCATTAACTGTGAAACACCATTATAACAAGGCCTTTTAACATAAAGTGTGTTCTCATGTATTCCTTTTAACCTGTTCAATGGATTTTCCAAAAGATTAGGCACATTGTACATTTTTACAGTTTGTGGTAATAGCAACACATTTATTACAAAAATTACCATTAGCAATAATAACAAATTCATTGCAAGTGTCCATTTACAATCATGTTTGTCATGGCACACCTTTGGCTTAATACCATTGGAGTTTGGGCAATTTAGGGTTAACCTGTGGCTTCCCTTTGCAAAATTTAGTTTTCTCTTTCCTCCTTGTCCTGCAGGATCAAACCCTGATTTCTTTTGCTTAACAGAATTCACTGGCTGATGGGGTGGGCTCTTTGTGCTAACAGCTATTAGCAAGTCCTTCCTCTCCCAGCCAGGCAAGTAATTTGCATTACCACAGACAGGAGCCAGTTCACCAGTTTTCATATTCTTAACTGCTATCATTTCCAAGGCTGGACTCTGTCTTAAAGAGATACCACACAAATCCAAAGAGTCTGAGGGTGAGAGTTTGCTTGATCTCCCCTGCATCCTCAAGCATTTGGCCATAAAACTGTTCTGCTCTGAAACACCAGTAACCAAATCTGTCCTCAGACCCTGAAGCACAGACTGCTCACTTAACGAATTAGCATGGAGACAGTCCTGTCCCAACCCCATTGTCTTCCCAACAAGATGGCCACGCACAGCCACCTGGTTATAGGGCTGCTTAACTTTCTTAACAGCTCTTACTCCATCTGAGACCTTCTCAAAGCTACCCACACTGGATCTTTCAAAAGGAAAGTCAGTGGATCCATTCACAACAGAAAATTTCTGGCTGTTAGGAACTGAAACTTCCTTGATTAAATCACTCTCACGCCCTTCAGTTGCAGTGAACTGCTTGCACAGATTACCATGAGGATTCCTTTTCCCAGGAGCTTTTCTAAGCAGCAAATCACCCCTCACAGAAATTTTGCCCTTACCCTCTTCACCTAGGGCTTGCTCTAAAGGAACACTTCCCTGAGCAACAACAGACTTTTTCTGGGTCTTACTTACATCCAGGATCACCTTTGGCCCATCAGGCAGATTTCTACACAATCCCCTTTCAGGCAAACCCATAGACTTCCTAGATAAAAGGTTAGAAACATTTCCCTTTCCTTTGCCACACACAAGTTCAGGAATCCTTTCCTTCTTGCTACAAGTTTTCACACCATCAGTAGGTAACACAACCAAATCACCTTCATGCTCTCCTTGTGCCCTGGCTAGGATATCACCCTGATTAGACAGAGTTGCTACACCCTTTACCAACCACACACTAGCAATAGGCAAAATATAAGCACCAGAATTGTCTGGTCTCTGGGATTTTGCTAAGACACTAACTGGATGCAACCTAGTTACAGTGCCATTCTCCCCAGCAGACACCAACTTAAGACCATTCCCTTCCTGGGCTTTAGTTGAATCCAGAACCAAATCTGATGCAACTGAATTACTCTCAACCATCACAGGCTGAAAGGCACCTTCTGTCTGCTCCACAGACAAAAAAGAGTTGGAGACACATTTTCCTTTACTAGACACACAGTTTGGGATTTCATTTCCCTTGTCCCAGCACACCGGGCTGTTCACAGACAACTGCTTGGAGACTGGGGTAGCTTCCTCCATAGGCAAGTCAATACCCCTGACAGACACAGGCACATTTCCTTCACTGTCCCTATTCTTTACACAGGAAACAGGTAAGGTATGGGGACACTCATCTTCCACTCTCCTTGCCTTCCCAAACTGCTGACTAGATAAAGCCATCAGCTCACAAGACTGCCTAGGCTCATCCAAAATCTCCTCTCCCTTCGCTTGATCTAATTCCAGATTTACTTTTGAGACATTAGATAGACATTCAGAAACTTCATTCCCATCCAAACAGCTACTTTCCAAAGACAAACTTTTGGAGAAACCCTCCATAGGCACAACCTTAGGATCAATCCCCTCCTGTGCCTGGTTTGTGTTAACTTGACTGACCATAGCTTTAATATCATTTCCAATCATAATATCCTTAGGGAGTGTGTCTTTTACTCCCACAACCATGGTGCCCTCAAATCCCTTCCATTTCAGGTGGATTTTAGCCAAAGGCACCCTGACAAAATACTCAGAAAAGGCTACAACAGTCACATCTTCACCTGGCAAATAATCTTTCTTCCTGACAAGACTTGCTTTAACCAAAGTGATATCTGCTGCGGTGTCCCTCCATGCCATACACCTTACTCCATTCACTTCTGCACTGCTAATAAACTCTGCATTATTTCCCCCATATTTAGCTTTAATGTGAGTTTTAAGGTCAAATTCTTCAGAGACCACAGAAACAGCATTTGCACACAGGGCACCAATGCTGGGCTCTGTGTAGCTTGCCTGTGAGTTTATAACAACAGGGTTAGCATTTGCCGTGGCATTTGGGGTTGCTGGTTTTGGGCTGCCCTTCAGTGTTGGGCAGTCTGGTCTCACGTGGCCCAGCATACCACAGTGATAGCATGTAACCTGTTTCGTCCTGGGATGTGAGTTCCTACCCTCCGGGCCCCCTTGAACTCCTTTAGAAGAGTCAGGTTTACTTTTAAATCCTTCCCGCCTCTTGAACTGGGGAGAATGGTGATTAGTTTTCCCCGGGGTTTTACACCCTTCTCGAGCCCTGTTTTGGGTATGGGCATCCGCAATCTCTGCTGCCCGTAGGACTGACTCAGGGTCCCTATCACACACAGCTGCTCTCACATTGTCAGGCACAATGTCTAAGAACTGTTCCAAAGTTATTAAATCCAGCAGTTTTTCAAAACTCCCATGCGCCTTGGCTCCCACAACCCACTTTTTAACAAAACCCATCAGCTTATGAGCACATTCTACAAAAGTACAATCCTTAGACATTTTAAACTCTCTAAACTTAACTCTGTAAGATTCAGGAGTAACCTTGAACCGCCTTAACACAGAATCCTTAAACCGCTCATAATCTAAGGCTTCTTGTTCCCCCAAGTCATTAAATACCTCCCTGGCTTTTCCAGTCAGTCTGGTCAGCAGGATAGGCATTCGCTGACCCTCGGGGATCTGGTACAGATTGCAGAGGCGTTCAAAGGTAGATAAAAACTCCTCTATATCCTCAGTATCGTTGTAAATGGGACACATCCTTTCCCAGTTTTTCTCATGGCGGGGGGGAAGTGGAGTACCAGGTGGGGATGACTTTCTCCGCTCTTCCATTACTTGGAGCTGAAGTCTGGCCGTCTCCTGTTCCATCTTGTGAGTCTCCTGTTCCATCCTGCGAGTCTCCTGTTCAGCAGCGAGCAGCTCTAGACGCCCCTTACGAGCTCTCTCTTCTCTCTCATCTGCCTCCTTCTCTAATTGTGCTATTTTTTGCTTCTCCAGCAATCGAAGATCTGCTAGCTTCTGTTCATGCTCAAATTGCAGTTTACTTGTCACCTTTTGCATCCTAATTTTTTCTGCATCTTCTGTAGCCTCAGGTAAGGGCTGTGCTCTTGCCCCCTGATCACTGGCTATTAACAGATTTCTCAGTTCTTGATTTGTAGCTTTCTTTCTAAAGCTTATCCTCTTTTCTGAACACAAATTTTCCAGGGCTTTTTTGCCAAGTCCCTCATATGCTCTTTGCTCAGCCATTGCAGCAGCTCTTTAACCAACAAAACTCTCAATCCCAAAATTCAAATTTGGATAGCGTGGGGTTCTGACCCAAAGCTTAATTGACCTGGTTCTGTGGATCCAAGCACGACTACGCCACTGTGACAATGCGGTTCTGGCGGAACCCAACTGAGAGTGCCAACTCAGGACAAATTGCTCAAGCAGGGCAGTTACAGCCCAAGGCTGGGGTTTTCCCACCTCTAAGGCAAACCAAACCAACCAGACTAAGAGGACTTCGGTCTCACCCCACTGGCTAACCGCAAGTCTCATAAGCAATCTCCTTGGACACTCCAGTTTCCCAGATTACCACCAGTGCCACTCGTTATGGGGACAAATGGTTATGAAAACCAAGACCCCAGTAAAAGAAAAAGGTTCTCCTGATCCCAAAGGACCAAGCCCCAGACCCAGGTCAATATACAAATCAGATCTTACCCACAAATCACGCTGTTGCCAATCCTTTAGAATCTAAAATCTAAAGGTTTATTCATAAAAGGAAAAAGATAGGGATGGGAGTTAGAATTGGTTAAATGGAATCAATTACATACAGTAATGGCAAAGTTTTTGGTTCAGGCTTGCAGCAGCGATAGAATAAACTGCAGGTTCAAATCAAGTCTCTGGAGTACATCCCCCGCTGGGATGGGTCCTCAGTCCTTTGTTCCAAGCTTCAGCTTGTAGCAAAGTTCCTCCAGAGGTGTGAAGCAGGATTGAAGACCAAATGGAGACGAGGCATTAGCCTTATATAGTCTTTTCCAGGTGTAAGAACACCCCTTTGTTCTTACTGTGGAAATTTACAGCAAAATGGAGTCTGGAGTCACATGGGCCAGTCCCTGCATACTTTGCTGAGTCTCAAGGCATATTTGCCTTTTCTCAATGAGTTCATTGTATAGCTGATGGTTCTTAATGGGCCATCAAGCAGGCTAGGCAGAGCTAACACCAGCTTGTCTGGGATGTCACCCAGAAGCATAGTATAAGTTTGCAACACAGACAGTATAGAGCCAATATTCATAACTTCAACTATAACACTGATACACACATATAGACAGCATAATTATAACCAGTAATCCATAACCTTGTCTTAGACACCCCATTTGACCCCCTTTATACAAGATTTGGGTGCCACTACAGGACCTTGGTTGCAACAATGATCTATATGGTCCCAGATTATATCAATAACGTCACAGGCCTGTCTACCCATTGCATGTGAAGGCTGGATCCGGCTGACTGAGGCAACCTGGTTCAACCTGGTTCAATGGTCAGGAAGGCGATGACAGCAAGCGTTGTGGAACGCTTAAGAGCACGACAAGACACGTAGGCGTCCTGGTCATCCACTGCGCCCTGCCCTATCTCCAGCCGTCTCGACTTCTGTCCTGCCACTGGATACAGATAGGAACTGGGAAGAGAGAGTGAGGCTGACGTCGCGCAACTCTCCCTCACTTTAATCCAATTCACGCGCAAGTCTCCACATCATATCATATCATATTACATCATATCAAGTCCTGTGGCAATGGGCGAGCGACGAAGCAGCAGGTGTGGATACACTGGGAGCTGTAGCCGCGGACCTGCACATAGGCGGCTCAGGCATAATGGTCGTTCCTCACTGACCGAAGCAGCAGTGGAGCTCGGCATCTTCTTGAGCGACTGAGCAGCCCTATTCAGGATTGCACTGCTCACCTCCGTAGAATGAGGAGGGGGCTAGAAAAGGTGCCCTAAACATTGCCTGCTTCACCAGGGCCGGCTTTAGGAAGTGCGGGGCCCAATTTGAACAGTTTCGACGGGACCCCAGCAGGGATGACTAAAAAAAAAGCCACTTAAAAAGAACCCTTTCATTTCTTCCATGTATTATTTATTTTCCATGACTATATAAATAATAACAAAATTATATATTACATACATTGCATCATATATTAATTAGCTGATTTTCACTTTCATATTAGGAAAATAATTTATATTTTGATAGTTGTACAAGTGATTTTCTTCAATAATGTTTATTTTATTAAAATTTATAAAATATTTCCTTATTAATATAAAATTGTGCCCTCCTCCCCCCCACCTCCCAGCGCCTCCTGGCCCGCGGAAACAAACCCTGCTTCCCCAGCGCCGCCCCGTCGAAACAGCTGTGGGCCGAAAAGCAAGGTTGGCGTGGGGGGGGGGGGGGGGGAAGAAACGGCACACATAGGGTGACCAGATCACAGCAGTAAAATAGGACCTGACCCCTCCCCGCTCGGCCCCACCATCACACCCCTCTTCACCCCCTAGCCCCCCGCTGGCTTGCTGCATCCCTCCTAGTCAGTCCCCCACCCACCACTTGCCTCCTTTCACCTTCTCCCTCCCCTGCCAGAAACCCCCATGCCCGCCCCTAGAACCCCTGCTGGCTCACTGCTTGCCTCTTTACCCACCCGCCGCTTGCCCACCCGCTCGCCCCCCCCAAAGTATAAAGCCTCATTCAAAGTCCCAGGGGTCACTATATTACTGCACACAGCAGTCAATCAGTGCAGTTGTAGATAAATCGCTGCATTATGCATTTTTGTATAACTTTTATATGACTTTGTATTGAACCTTGGTAATGTTATAGCTGGCCCCTAAGGTAGTATAATTAAGGTAAAAGAAAAATGTCTTTTTGCTAGAAGTAGAATAAGATCTTCCCCCCACTTTGTAATCAATTGACCTGAATGAATGAGGTGTGAATGAGGAAGGTGTGGAAGGCAGGCACTTCCAGACAGCTGCAACCCTTGGAGAGGGGCTGAGAGCCAGCCAAGGAGAGCTTTGCCCAGGGCTGAATGGGACAGAGTTTGGGTGCAGGGTCCGGGCTGGGGCATGGTGTGGGGTGCAGGATGGGTGGAGGGGTGCAGGCTCTGGGAGGGAGTGCGGAGGGGTGGATGCAGGCTCTGGGACAGAGTTTGGGGGCCGGAGAGGGGGTGGTGGGTGCCGGGGGGGAGGGGACTGCCATCACATGTGGCTTCCTTCCTCCCCTGCTGCCCCTCACCATAGCCTCGGTGGGGGATGGGGCTGCCCCTTGCCCAGTGTTTGCAGGAGTGGTGGCTGGGGGGAAACCCAGTCAAACTCTGGTTT
This sequence comes from Emys orbicularis, assembly GCF_028017835.1. Classification (NCBI taxonomy): domain Eukaryota; kingdom Metazoa; phylum Chordata; order Testudines; family Emydidae; genus Emys; species Emys orbicularis. Next base: position 70,603,836 of record NC_088686.1, on the reverse strand, counting down.
TACTCTTTCGTTGATGGGTCACTTTAACCCCTTACAAACCCCTTCCCGCCTCTCTCACCCCCCTTTTCTACTGGGCTTATTTGATCTTTCTGGTGGAGCCAGATGAAAACCACAAACCCCAGCGAGAGCAACAGGCTGGAAGACTAGACTGAACCCACCACCCACCCAGCCTAGTCCATCCCAGAGCCCAGGACTGAGGGCAAATGTCCCCCCACCCCCGGGCCACCTGCTTCCACTCCTGGCCTCTCCTAGCGCCACCAGCGATTCTGTGTGCCTGCATCGGGTGGGATTTCAACCGGACCCCCCCCTCGCTAAATTCACCCCTGTTTTGCGACCACTCTGCACCAAGAGCACCTTCCTTCCCTGCCCTAGAGCTGCTGGATGGCTAGAAAGCTGAGCGGGGTGTTTGATCGATCCGGAATATTATCGTGGCCCCCCCCAAAAAAACTTAATGTCCACACAGCTTTGGGGGGGGGATATTCCTCCCCCCCAAAACCGGTCTATTTTATTGTTGCAGGGCAAATGAAGAAGCCAGAGTAATGGAAATATTCAGCCCCTACAGTGGTCTTGCAGCAGGGGAAGCAGAGTTGATGGGAAGGGAACTGGTTTGGATAGGAGCCCCCGTCCCCCTCCTTTGCAAAATAATTTGGGGAGGGGAATCAGATCACTCCGTGCCTCAGTTTCCCTCTCTCGGGGGAGGGGGGAGAGATAAAAGTCTCAGCCTGCCGTGTTGCAGACCTTTTGCATTCTCCCCTCTGGATGTATTTGATTTCCTCCTCCAAACCTCCCTCTCTCTCTCACCTGGAATTCACAGCACTAAGTACTGGCTCGGGGCTTTCTTCCTGGGTTACATGATCCTGAGTTTAGTTTTGAAACAGACACAGGCAGGCACAAACTCACCCTCAAACAGCAACACCACCGAAAACCACAAAACCTACCCAATATTACAAACCTATGGGGAATCACGGGGTCAAACACTCACCGACAAACAGTCGGTTCAAACTGAGCAGTGAGTCCCCAGTAACACAGAGCTGCGCTAGTGATGGAAGATCTATTTTGTCTTCCCTACTTAGCACAGTTCAAAACTTAGCACTGACCAGCTGCAAGGATCCTGGCGGGCCCTGGTATGGTTGTAGCAGCAGACTCAATGTTTGGGAAAAGCGAGATATGTGCAATAGGCAATGTAGTTCCATCTGGGCACCAGCCAGCTCCTGTGCCCCAGAGAGCTCTCACAGCTCACACTGAACCAGGGACAAAGGGGGCAGGAGGTTGGAAGAGAAGGTGCCATCCTGGGACCCAGGAGACCCATAGTCAATTCCCAGCTCTGCCACAGATGCTCTGCGTGGCCTCGGGCAAATCCCTTATTCCCTCTGTGCTGCAGTTCCCTGTCTGTTCAGTGGGGGTAGCAGCCAGGCCCTGCCCTGCAGGGGGCGGTTAGAATAAATGCAATCGAGGTTGGACAGTGCTCTGATGCCACGGGGATGAGGGCCAGGATGGTGCCTAAGACAGACCAAAAGCAAGGGGGAGCTACAGAACCGGTGGTGAGAGGGGTTTGGCCTTTGACAGTCTGCTCTGGGTGCCTGGGCTGTCAGACCCCAGCCAGCCACTGGCATTGCCAGCCTCCCTGATCTCTGGTGCTGCTGCTCTCCCTGCTTCTAGGAGTCACTGCCTCCCCCTGGGCCGAGACTCCCGCAGCAATCATCTCCTGGGGCTGCCGTGGCACTGAGCGGCTAGCAAGGCCTGAGACTCAGCTGGGGTGGGGGGCTGCTCTTAAAGCAGCTTTTGTGTTGTTGCCGCGGTGGGAGGGGAAGCAGAGATGGGGCCATTTTACATCCTACGGCCAAGGCGCCCAGCAGCTTGGGCAGGCGCAAAGAGCCGCCCGCGTGGGCTGGGAGCTGGGGGAGGGGAGCGTTCGGGAACCCCTGTTCTGCGCTGTCACAAGGAGGAGGAACCGGGATGGAACTGATTCTCCCACTCGGGGATCCGGAGACCCCCCTCCCCCTGGCTCCAGCTGTATGGATGCGGGGAGGGGCTCTGGCCTGGGGTCTGCAGGAGCTGGGACTAGATGAGCCCAGCGGTCCCTTCCGGCCTAAAGTCTGTGACTGTGGGGAGCGGAAGGTCCCTCCCATGACCCCGGTGGGGAAGGAGAGGCTCTAAAGCCCTGGCGAGGCCAGAACTAGTCTGGGCTGGGGCATCCCATGGCTGGGCAGTCACACATTGACTGGCTTGTGACTCGCCTGCCCATTGTGACCCGCCCCCTGCTGGCTGCCAAAGCCTCATCCCCTCACTGCCAGGCTTGTCTCTGGCAGAGCGAGAGCTGGCACGTGCCGCTGGGAAAGCTGATCCGGCCGTTTCAGCTCCGCCACTGGTAGCAGAAAGTGGGTGGCCCATATACACGCTGGCTTCTGCCCACTCCTGACTCCAGGTAGGAGAATCTTCTATTGCCCGCCTCTGCTTTTCCATTGCATCGCCAGCCACACCGAGCCTTCCCCGAGCTCCTGGCCGGGCGGCGCATGTCTACCAAGTGCCCCTTTATCCCCCCACCTAGAGACTTAAGAAATGCATAGGGGAAACTGAGGCACCCCTACAGTATTCAGAGGAAACATTAAGAACAGTCCCACTTCGTCACAGTGAGGGAGTTGGAGAGTCTGTGGGAAGCCACCTCTCTTGTGAAATCAACCACCCCCACACGGTGCGGGCCGCTCCAGATCGGGGGAAGGGGCCAGCTGTGAATTTGGAGCCAGATCCTGGTTTGGATCTGAATCCACCGGCGCTGCGGAGCGTTCAGATGTGGGGAGCTAGCTCCCGCCCGTGCCAGATCACAAAGTGCCACTTCAGCCAGCCGCCTGCCAGGCTCTGGCAGCGCCCTGTGTGAAGCTGCAGCTGGGCCCTCCAGAGCCGAGCTGCTGCTCCTCCTCTCTGCTGGCCAGCCAGCCGCAGCGCCTCAGCACCTGCCCGCTCAGCCCCACCTCAGTGCTCCTGCCTCCCCAATTTCCTCCCTGGCGCTGCACCTCGCCCCCTGCACCTGGCATGTCAATACCCAGCGGGGCCGGGAGCCAAGCGCCCCGGGAGCCATCTGTAAGGTGCTGATTCCCTCCTGTGCTGGGCTCCAGCTAATCCACAAGCCAGGAACTGGCCTTGTGACTCCCAGAGCAGGTATATCAGTCTCACAGCAGCAGCTCAGTCTGCTCAACATCACTCCAGGGCCAGGAACTCGCTCCTGCCTGACATAGGCAACAGGCTGAGCCTGCTCCAGCCCTGTTCCTAGTCCTACTCCAGCCCTGGTCTCGCTGCAGCCTTGCTCCACCCATGCCCTGCCCCGCCCCCTGAGTCCAGCTCCAGCCACTAGGCCTGACCACCTCCATCACCTTTACTGACACCATCACTTCCATAGGAAATGGCACTGAGGTTGCCGGGGGAACAGGCATTCTCAGGGTGCCAGGAGCCATTGTTCTATTTACCAGGACAGTCCGATGCCAGGACAGTGCCCCTGAGCGCTGGAGAGGACTAGGGCTGCATTAGGACACCTGAAGTGCAACTGCTGGAGAGTCAGCAGAACCGCCCGGAGACAGCCACGCTTGCCTCCCAGCCCGGGAAGCCCAGAGACCCAGAGCATAGACATCTCTCAGAGCATCTCTGCCAGCAGGAGACATTGGGTGAGGAATAGAGCCGTCCTGCCTTCGGGCAGGAGCCATTCAGGAGACCCAGCGTGGGGGGAATCGGGCTGTGTGTGTACAATGTCTAGCACTGCAGGGCCCTGATCCGGGACTGAGCCCTCTGGGCACTGCCGAAATACAAAGGAGAACAGCAGGGCTGGAGGATTTACCGGCTCCGTGTGAGGAGGGCTGGTTGGGTTGAGCCAGCAGTGAGTCCCCAGTAACACAGAGCTGCGCTAGTGATGGAAGATCTATTTTGTCTTCCCTACTTAGCACAGTTCAAAACTTAGCACTGACCAGCTGCAAGGATCCTGGCGGGCCCTGGTATGCTTGTAGCAGCAGACTCAATGTTTGGGAAAAGCGAGATATGTGCAATAGGCAATGTAGTTCCATCTGGGCACCAGCCAGCTCCTGTGCCCCAGAGAGCTCTCACAGCTCACACTGAACCAGGGACAAAGGGGGCAGGAGGTTGGAAGAGAAGGTGCCATCCTGGGACCCAGGAGACCCATAGTCAATTCCCAGCTCTGCCACAGATGCTCTGCGTGGCCTCGGGCAAATCCCTTATTCCCTCTGTGCTGCAGTTCCCTGTCTGTTCAGTGGGGGTAGCAGCCAGGCCCTGCCCTGCAGGGGGCGGTTAGAATAAATGCAATCGAGGTTGGACAGTGCTCTGATGCCACGGGGATGAGGGCCAGGATGGTGCCTAAGACAGACCAAAAGCAAGGGGGAGCTACAGAACCGGTGGTGAGAGGGGTTTGGCCTTTGACAGTCTGCTCTGGGTGCCTGGGCTGTCAGACCCCAGCCAGCCACTGGCATTGCCAGCCTCCCTGATCTCTGGTGCTGCTGCTCTCCCTGCTTCTAGGAGTCACTGCCTCCCCCTGGGCCGAGACTCCCGCAGCAATCATCTCCTGGGGCTGCCGTGGCACTGAGCGGCTAGCAAGGCCTGAGACTCAGCTGGGGTGGGGGGCTGCTCTTAAAGCAGCTTTTGTGTTGTTGCCGCGGTGGGAGGGGAAGCAGAGATGGGGCCATTTTACATCCTACGGCCAAGGCGCCCAGCAGCTTGGGCAGGCGCAAAGAGCCGCCCGCGTGGGCTGGGAGCTGGGGGAGGGGAGCGTTCGGGAACCCCTGTTCTGCGCTGTCACAAGGAGGAGGAACCGGGATGGAACTGATTCTCCCACTCGGGGATCCGGAGACCCCCCTCCCCCTGGCTCCAGCTGTATGGATGCGGGGAGGGGCTCTGGCCTGGGGTCTGCAGGAGCTGGGACTAGATGAGCCCAGCGGTCCCTTCCGGCCTAAAGTCTGTGACTGTGGGGAGCGGAAGGTCCCTCCCATGACCCCGGTGGGGAAGGAGAGGCTCTAAAGCCCTGGCGAGGCCAGAACTAGTCTGGGCTGGGGCATCCCATGGCTGGGCAGTCACACATTGACTGGCTTGTGACTCGCCTGCCCATTGTGACCCGCCCCCTGCTGGCTGCCAAAGCCTCATCCCCTCACTGCCAGGCTTGTCTCTGGCAGAGCGAGAGCTGGCACGTGCCGCTGGGAAAGCTGATCCGGCCGTTTCAGCTCCGCCACTGGTAGCAGAAAGTGGGTGGCCCATATACACGCTGGCTTCTGCCCACTCCTGACTCCAGGTAGGAGAATCTTCTATTGCCCGCCTCTGCTTTTCCATTGCATCGCCAGCCACACCGAGCCTTCCCCGAGCTCCTGGCCGGGCGGCGCATGTCTACCAAGTGCCCCTTTATCCCCCCACCTAGAGACTTAAGAAATGCATAGGGGAAACTGAGGCACCCCTACAGTATTCAGAGGAAACATTAAGAACAGTCCCACTTCGTCACAGTGAGGGAGTTGGAGAGTCTGTGGGAAGCCACCTCTCTTGTGAAATCAACCACCCCGACACGGTGCGGGCCGCTCCAGATCGGGGGAAGGGGCCAGCTGTGAATTTGGAGCCAGATCCTGGTTTGGATCTGAATCCACCGGCGCTGCGGAGCGTTCAGATGTGGGGAGCTAGCTCCCGCCCGTGCCAGATCACAAAGTGCCACTTCAGCCAGCCGCCTGCCAGGCTCTGACAGCGCCCTGTGTGAAGCTGCAGCTGGGCCCTCCAGAGCCGAGCTGCTGCTCCTCCTCTCTGCTGGCCAGCCAGCCGCAGCGCCTCAGCACCTGCCCGCTCAGCCCCACCTCAGTGCTCCTGCCTCCCCAATCTCCTCCCTGGCGCTGCACCTCGCCCCCTGCACCTGGCATGTCAATACCCAGCGGGGCCGGGAGCCAAGCGCCCCGGGAGCCATCTGTAAGGTGCTGATTCCCTCCTGTGCTGGGCTCCAGCTAATCCACAAGCCAGGAACTGGCCTTGTGACTCCCAGAGCAGGTATATCAGTCTCACAGCAGCAGCTCAGTCTGCTCAACATCACTCCAGGGCCAGGAACTCGCTCCTGCCTGACATAGGCAACAGGCTGAGCCTGCTCCAGCCCTGTTCCTAGTCCTACTCCAGCCCTGGTCTCGCTGCAGCCTTGCTCCACCCATGCCCTGCCCCGCCCCCTGAGTCCAGCTCCAGCCACTAGGCCTGACCACCTCCATCACCTTTACTGACACCATCACTTCCATAGGAAATGGCACTGAGGTTGCCGGGGGAACAGGCATTCTCAGGGTGCCAGGAGCCATTGTTCTATTTACCAGGACAGTCCGATGCCAGGACAGTGCCCCTGAGCGCTGGAGAGGACTAGGGCTGCATTAGGACACCTGAAGTGCAGCTGCTGGAGAGTCAGCAGAACCGCCCGGAGACAGCCACGCTTGCCTCCCAGCCCGGGAAGCCCAGAGACCCAGAGCATAGACATCTCTCAGAGCATCTCTGCCAGCAGGAGACATTGGGTGAGGAATAGAGCCGTCCTGCCTTCGGGCAGGAGCCATTCAGGAGACCCAGCGTGGGGGGAATCGGGCTGTGTGTGTACAATGTCTAGCACTGCAGGGCCCTGATCCGGGACTGAGCCCTCTGGGCACTGCCGAAATACAAAGGAGAACAGCAGGGCTGGAGGATTTACCGGCTCCGTGTGAGGAGGGCTGGTTGGGTTGAGCCAGCAGTGAGTCCCCAGTAACACAGAGCTGCGCTAGTGATGGAAGATCTATTTTGTCTTCCCTACTTAGCACAGTTCAAAACTTAGCACTGACCAGCTGCAAGGATCCTGGCGGGCCCTGGTATGGTTGTAGCAGCAGACTCAATGTTTGGGAAAAGGGAGATATGTGCAATAGGCAATGTAGTTCCATCTGGGAAGGTCCTGAGCGGAAGGTCCCTCCCATGACCCCGGTGGGGAAGGAGAGGCTCTAAAGCCCTGGCGAGGCCAGAACTAGTCTGGGCTGGGACTCGCCTGCCCATTGTGACATGCCCCCTGCTGGCTGCCAAAGCCTCATCCCCTCACTGCCAGGCTTGTCTCTGACAGAGCGAGAGCTGCCACGTGCCGCTGGGAAAGCTGATCCGGCCATTTCAGCTCCGCCACCGGCAGCAGAAAGTGGGTGGCCCATATACACGCTGGCTTCTGCCCACTCCTGACTCCAGGCAGGAGAATCTTCTATTGCCCGCCTCTGCTTTTCCATTGCATCGCCAACCACACCGAGGTTAGATGAGAAGGTACCAGCCTCCCTGCCGCTCTCCTGCCTTCTGCTCCTGCCCCTTCACGGGTGTGTCTGAGCAACTCCTGCTGCTCACGAGCCCGCCCCAGCTCCCCCACCCCGCTGGCCTCGCCCACCTGCGAACTGCCACGGCCCCAATATTCCTGGGGGAAGGGATCAGGGTCATTTCATTGGGCAGGAAGAATCCTGAGTGGTTGGATCCAGCCTGTCTGCTGTGCAGCTTGTGAACCAGGAGAAGGAGAGGTGGGAGTGACCCAGAGGAGGCTGTTTGGCCTGTGGGATGGGCTGCTGGCCTGGGAGTTCGGAGACCTGGGTTCTAATCCTGGGTGACTTTGAGCACATTGCTTCCCTTGTTTCCCTGCTGGCTGCCTTGGCTAGTTAGAGTCTGAGCCCTCCAGCCCAGCCATTGTCTGCAGCACCTGGTGCAACAGGGCCCTGAGCTCAGCTGGTATCTGGAGGTGCTGGTGGGACAGAAATAACTGGGCTGGCCCTGATGCTGAATGGGGCAATTGCCTCTCGTCACTCACAAGCAATGCCTTGTCCTGGCTCCTTGTAGGATGGCTGAGGAGGGCCGCCCAGAGCCCAGGCGCGCCTGGGAGGAGACAAAACCTCCCCCAGGGAAGAGTCGTCGGAAGAGGCCATGGCAGCAGCAGGGGCTGTGTGTGCCTCAGCCCTTCCGTGCCGGTGAGTGGGCACCTTCTGGGTGGGCGGAGGGGGCTGCAAAAATGGCTGGGGCCATGGCCCTGCATTGGGGTGGGGCTTGGCCCCTGTGGGGGTTGGGTGGCAAGACTAGGGTGTCACTGGGGGGAGAAGACTCCATAGACCTTGTACTGCTCTGGGTTGCCACGAGATGGAGAGACAGACAGGAAAACCCAGGCAGGGGGGAATGGCCCCTCCTGCTGGCAGCAGCTGCAGCCACTAAAGCTGATCGGGGCATTGGGGCGGCGGCAGAAGCATCAGGTGGAGACTGACTGAATCGCCCACCCCGATCTGTCACGCTGCAGGGTCGGAGGATGTTTTCCACCAGTCGAAGGGGATGCTCGGTGCACGGTGGGTTGTTAAAGCCTAGGATTGCAGGGCGCCGGCCAGAGCATAAGATGCTCCCTGATGTTGCAGCCCCATCTGCTGGCTGGCTCCTCTGTAGCATGTCGCAGCACAGGGCATTTGCGGGGGAGTGTTGACGATGGGAGCCCAGTGCCTGCCCAGGTTACACCCAGTGGCTGTGGCAGGAGAGGCAGTCAGAACAAGCAGAACGGGCAGGCTCTGGGTCCCCATATCCCATGCAGACTGGGCAGCTGTTCCCTCTCCTGCCGCAAGGACCAGACCGATTCACTCCCAGTCCCTCTGCCCCCTCCAGCAATGGCCCGGAGAGTGGGGACACCCCTCATGGCCTGACATCGTCCCTCCTTCCAGGTGTGGCGCTCCCCAAATCCCCAGACTGAGCCTGCATGCTGGGTGGGGAAGTGGGGTGGCCGCTGGGAACCAGGGCTCCGACTGGGTCTTTGCTGGGCTGGGCAGCAAAGAGGTGGGGAAGCCAGGGATCGCTGTGCCAGACCCTGCCGTGCATCGGGGCTGCTCCCCTGCTGGGGCGGGAGTGGGGACAAGGGTTTTCTCTAAGATCTCGGTCACCCAGCCTGCAGCTTGGCAGACCCAGGTATTACCACTGCTCTGTCTTTGATCAGATTCACCATCCTCCTGCTTGAAGGGGCTATACTTGAATGAGAGAGAGGCCCTGGAGTGCATAGATGCCTTTCTGAAGGACAATGAACAGGTACCAAGAGCCCTCCTCTGACCTGTCAGCTAGTGCCCTGTCCACATGCACATCTGCCCTTCTCCAGATGACGCATGGATTCTAAGGCCAGACGGAACCACTGTGACCTCCTGTATAACACAGGCCAGAGACCTGCCCCCAAATAATTCCTGGCCATGACCATGGCGCCCCACCCAACTGCTGAGTCTTCCCTGCATCCTCTGAGCCCAACGCTCCCCCCCTGCAGCCAGGCAGAGAGATTGTGTGTGGGGGGGGTCGCCTCACCACTCCTACAGCCACTGGCCTCCGCACATTCCCTGGCTGTGCTGGTGGGAAGAGCACAACCCTGGCCATGGCCCCTACCAGGAGCAGGGCTACCCAGTCTCCAGATGGTGCGCAGGACCCAGTGTGCCCTTGGCCAAGCGGCCCGGACAGCCCGTACTAGACATGAGATGCCCAAGCCGCGCCCCCCCCCCCCCCCGCCCCAGGTGTGTCTGCACATGCTAGCGCTCATGGCCACCATCACTTGGGAGCCAAATGCCACCAGCACTAATGAATTCACCCTCCTACTCACCATGAGGTGGGGAACTGAGGCACAGCATGAGGCCTAGCGCCTCAAAAGTATTGATCACCCATAGGCATTAGGCACCTAAATCCCTTTGCACCCCTGGGCCTAAGCAACTTGCCTGAGTTCCCGCAGGGAGAGCTGGGAATTGAGTCAGGTCTCCAGCCATTGCCTTAGCCACACCGCCGCCCTTCCGCAAGCAACCCGGGGCCGGGAAGCGTTCAGCACGCACGGCCTCCGGGTAACGAGGCTAGTGGCTTCCAGCTCCCGTAACCGTGGCCGGCTCGCCCTGGCCCCACTTGTTTTGCAGGTGTGTTGGGACACCCTCAGCAGTGCTGCGGAATTCCTGAAGTGGCACCAGCTCGGTGGCTTCATCCAGCACAAGGATACCTGGCAAAGCTGTGACTGCCTGGTGAGGGAGCCCTCAGGTCATTCACTGCGCAGCCCTCGCTGGTAGGAGCGGGGGAATCGGTGGATAGGGCACCCCCCATTGCCCGGCTCTGTGCCCACACTGAGCCCCAGCCCCGGGACCACTCCTGGCCCTGGGTGTAGTCCCTCTGCGTGATCCCCCCAGCACAGGAAGGAGGGGTGAAAACAGGACGTGCGCTCCACACACCTGGAACCCGGCCTGCAGGACGGAAAGGCCTTTAATAACCTTGTGCTCCCTTGTTCTGGTCCTAGCTGACGCGCTACAAGGGGAGAGCCAACAACTTTCTGTGCCAGACCATGGCCTTTCTGGAGAACCCACAGGCTCCAATTAGAGAAGTGGCCATCATGTTCATAGGTAACCACAGAGCAGGGGTCCCTTTAGCAGGGGGGCTGGATCCGGTCCCAGGCTCTCCTCAGTCCCTGCCAGCAGCGAGAAGTAACCCTTGGGCTCCTGATTGTCTAATGAAGGGACGGGGCAGTCCTAGAAATAGTGAGTGAATGGGGTTCATTGGGACTTCTTGCCTGTGGCTGGAGGCTCCCCCATTTGTGGAGGGCAGCAGGGATGTTTAGTGAGGGTTGCTGGTTGTTCTTGCTAGTCCCCTGCCTCCCGCCTCCCAGCCTGCTGCCTCCTTGTCACAGGCCGAGAGGTACAGCGCTGGCTTGGTCTGCTGGGGCTCTCCAGGGCGCTGTGGCTCTGACCCCCATTTCCTTCCTTTCAATCTTAGACCTCAAAGGCTTGCAGGAGGACAGCAACTCCTCGGTCCAAAGCCTGGCTTATCAGACCATCTTCATCCTGGAGGCGTTCAAGAACCACCCTCCAGCCCGCTGCAGCCTATGCACATTTTTTCATTGGATAAGAACAACGTGTACTAAGGAGAGCCCGGTCATTGAAGCTGCCCAGCTGCCCTAGCTCTGGGAAAAGCCAGCCTCCCTTCCCTGGGAGCTTCGTACCAGAGCATGGCTTCTTCCCCATTGGCCGCCTGCCCTGCGCAGCCATGTGAGTAGTTAACTGCTCGATAGCTTTCATCACCATGTACTTTTTGACAGGTTTCCATGCACTGTGTAGCATTTACGTCCCGCCCTCCGTCCCCGTTTCCGGTTGTGTATGTTTTTGGCGCCGTCGGCCATTTTGAAAATTTATTTTGTATTATTTTTCTGTGTTTGGCCGGGGGAAGGTTGTGTGCCTGTGTTTTGACATATTTAGAGAAAAAGTATGAATGAGTAGAAAGAGAGACTGTAAGGGGTTCACGGCTCCCTCCCCGTCCGTCTGGGCGGGAGACCACGCCCTTTGCTATGATAGTAGTATAAGGGCCCTACCATCAATTAAACCCTATCCCCGCCCCTTGACCCCTCCCACCTTTCACCAGAAGTCCCACCCCCTGGGGGTATTACTTCCAGGGTCAAGGTGCCACCTGACCGGAAGCAAGGTGTGTCATGTGACCCCTCTAAGAACTCCCCCCACCACCCTCTACCAATCAGGAGGGGTTTCGTCCCGATAGGGCCGCCCCGAGAGGAGATTTTGACCAATCAGGGGGACTTCCGGGGCGGGGGTGACCCGTCCGGAAGTGGGTCGTGTGACCCCTCTAAGAACTCCCCCCATTACCCTCTACCAATCAGGAGGGGTTTTGTGCCGAAAGAACCACCCCGAGAGGAGATTTTGACCAATCAGGGGGACTTCCGGGGCGGGGGTGACCCGTCTGGAAGTGGGTCGTGTGACCCCTCTAAGAACTCCCCCCACCACCCTCTACCAATCAGGAGGGGTTTCGTCCCAACAGGACCTCCCCGAGGAGGAGATTTTGACCAATCAGGGTGACTTCTGGGTTGGGGTGACCCCTCCGGAAGGGAGTCGTGTGACCCCACTAAGAACGCCTCCCAAGGCCCTCCGCCAATCAGAGTGCAGCACCATTACCCCATAAGTCCCAGCGCCAGACAGAGGAGGCGGCCATCTCTTACCAAGGACACGTGTTTTCGAAAGCGCGGAAAGGCTGCTGAGAGGAAACATGGACTCCTTCACCACCCCCGTGAGAACTTCGGACTTTGTTTTAGCCCCAACCGTCTTTGACCTTGTGTGGAGCAGGTGTTACATCAGCGACAGTTCCAAGGAGGACCCTTTGACCCAGCCATTGATGGATACGTCGGAACCCGACCCCAAAACCCTCGTGAGACAGCCCGATGAACGTGACGGCCTCTCTTTCTCCACCCCCTCAGGAGGTGGAAGGCGATCGCAGCGCGGGGGAGGCACCACTTTTCCTTTTCAGCGGTCTCTTTCCTTTTTCTTTTCAGCTTGTTTTCCCTCTGGTCTAAGGATCTCTCATGTTTTGACTGTACTGTGGAGCAAACAACAACATTATTATAAAACACATTAAACCATCTTGTAAACATACATATCACACACACACACACACACACACACACACACACACACTTCATTAGGGTGTTTTTCTATTTAAAAAGTCATAGCTTTACAACAAAATAATCCATTTCAGGCTGTACAACAAACAGGTTTTTAAATACATCTCATTTTGCAGAATAAAAACCAAAACTGCTTTTAAAATCCATTTTGCAGAGAAACCCTTGTTAGTTTAAAATACCCATACCACCAGTTTAAAACCCACAGTTTGCAACCAAATACTTTTCAAAACCCCCACATGCATTTAAAAGCCACATGGTTTTTTCTGACCCCCAGCCATGTGCCTTTGGTTTAGTTAGTAGCATCCACCCCATTTTAAAAACCCATCACATTATGCACAGTAAAAAAAAACAAAACCCCTGTGCCAAGTACTTTAAAAAAAAACAAAAAACTATGCCTTGCACAGCCCCCCCCCCCACACCAGCAGCTTTATAAAACACACCAAACCAAGTTTGCAGCCATATACTTTTCAAAAACCCACATGCATTTTAAAAGCTTGTTGCAAAAAAAAATAATAATAAAAGTTACCTTTCACTATGGGATAAAGTGTTGCAGGCACATGGTTGTTCTGTTCCCCGTCATGTGTGCTTGAGCCTTCAGGTTCAAGAACAAGCAAAAATGTTAGTTAGTATTACCACCAAATCCCTATACAGCCTGTGTAATACTTTTTTTTTTTTTTAATTCAACAGTATTAAGCACAACTATAGTTAAAATGGTTTTTACCTTGGCCTGGTGGTGAAATGCAGTTTAAAGTTACTGGTTCCATGCTAACAGATCACACTGCAATAAACATAGGCACCATTATTTACTAAGACAGCATGGGCAAAGAGTGGCCTTATATAATATATAGTTTCCGAGTTAAAGACAGCAAGTCTTACCTCTTTTTGCAGTCCAGCAGCTATCCAAGAAAGTTTTCTGTTGAAAAAGGACAAACTGCTGCATACCTGAGGTTTTTATACCCTCTTAGCCCATTGTTTCAAACAAAACTTCAACATAGTTGCTAACAGGTTAATTTAATCACCCCTCCCATAGCATTCCCTTTTGTGATCTGGGATAGTGAAACCATTTTGTCTGGGTGTGTGTGGTAAAAACCCCATTCAGTTCAATAGACTAAGGATAGCTCAGGGGCTTAAGCATTGGCCTGCTAAGCCCAGGGTTGTGAGTTCAAGCCTTGAGAGGACCACTTAGGGCTCTGGGGCAAAATCAATATTTGGCCCTACTAGTAAAGGCAGTTCTATGAGATAAGTATATCTCCATATTAACTCTATTGTACTCAGACACATGTCTGAACTAGCCTTGGTTGTTTTATTGTAAGCACATTTTTAGGATTTTTTCCCCTTCCCCACCACAACATACATTTCAGCTTTTTGCTATACACACACACAAAAAACACAAGAGCTAATTCTCACAAACAATTAATTTTTTTATTTAAAAAACATACAGCTTCTTGAAAACAAAACCAAGAGGCTTCATTAAAACTTTTTAGCTCACTTAAAGGCCAAAGGCCTTCTAACAAAACACAATAGTCACAAACCCCCCTTTTAAAAAAATTTACAGCTACCAAGTTTTATATCGCATGTTTGTCCCCTCACCATTCTCTAACTTAATCCTTTTAGATTTCTTACAAATAGTTTTTTTCTTAAGCAGGGTTCTGTAACTCTTTGTGCGGACTAGACGGTCAAGATAATGCTCTAAGCAGGCATTTTCCTTAGAACACGGTCAGGGTCTGCACTGAATTGCACAGCATTTATCAAGGTCACCCCTTGCGCTAAATGTTCTTGGGTTAGGCACAGACATTGCATACCATAACCTATGGCAACAACAGTGTTTAATAAGCTTTCCAAACACAGCTCAGCACACAGGCCCCGGAGCTTGCAGTTTATATCCACTGAAGTCCAAGTCACACAATCATGGTGCCTTTGGCCTGGCACATCTATGACACAGCCCTCACAATCTTCAAAAAGCTTTTCCCTAAGGCAGTGTTTAAGGATAGCATAAACAGCAACGCGTACAATAGTCCGCATGACTTTTTTACGCCTTCTACCTCTGAGGGGGTGGACAAAGAGAGACCGCCATGCTCATCGGGGTGTCTCACGAGGGTTTCGGGGTCGGGTTCCGGCGTATCCAGCAACGGCTGGGCCAAAGGGCTCCCCTCGGTCGCTCCCTCCTCCTCCTCGGAACTGTCGCTGATGTAACGCCTGCTCCACACAAGGTCAAAGATGGTTGGGGCTAAAACAAAGTCCGAAGTTCTCACGGGGGTGGTGAAGGAGTCCATGTTTCCTCTCAGCAGCCTTTCCGCGCTTTCGAAAACACGTGTCCTTGGTAAGAGATGGCCGCCTCCTCTGTCTGGCGCTGGGACTTATGGGGTAATGGTGCTGCACTCTGATTGGCGGAGGGCCTTGGGAGGCGTTCTTAGTGGGGTCACACGACTCCCTTCCGGAGGGGTCACCCCAACCCAGAAGTCACCCTGATTGGTCAAAATTTCCTCTCGGGGAAGTCCTGTCGGGACGAAACCCCTCCTGATTGGTAGAGGGTGGTGGGGGGAGTTCTTAGAGGGGTCACACGACCCACTTCCAGATGGGTCACCCCCGCCCCGGAAGTCCCCCTGATTGGTCAAAATCTCCTCTCGGGGTGGTTCTTTCGGGACAAAACCCCTCCTGATTGGTAGAGGGTAGTGGGGGAGGACTTCCGGTGACAGGTGGGAGGGACCAAGGGGTAAAGGGGCGGGGCTTAAGGGGTCAAGCGGCGGGGTTAGGGTTTGATTGATGGTAGGGCCCTTATACTATTTATGATACTTCCGGGTACCTTGGTTCAGGGGAAAATTAGCTCAGTGTTAATGGTTCTAGCCTGCAGTCAGGCCAAGTAATGGTAGAGAGTCTGTTTGCCCAAGGCCATCAATCAGGGCAGGGCAGCAATTGAGTAGGGGCTCTGGCCTACGGTCAGGCAGGTAGAGCACCAGAAGGTCCATTTGCCTGGCGCTTGATCAGGGCGGGGCAGCAAGCAAGTAGGGGGGCTCTGGCCTACAGTCCGGCAGAGCTGTCGCAGTCTAGGGGAGGTTAGCTCTCTGGTGGGAGAGTCAGCACAACTGTCTGGCATCCGGATTCAGGCGGGTGCCAGACCAATGCAGGCCTCCTGACAACCAGGTGGGGAGGCTACCACTCCTGACGTTGGGGTGGTGGGGGTAGAGGAACCCAGGCCCTCCCGCTCCACTGCGTCCCAGCCCAGGGCCCTAACTGCAGTGGAGTTGTCCGACACTGGGTCAGCGGCAAAAGTCCAACCGCAACGTGCTGGCCGGCTTGTAGTCAATAACACAGCTGAATCTGATTTGGCTTCCCTGGGCTACTTCCTACATTCGATTCCATGTGTACATGGGTTCCAGGGTTGTTGTTTGCTTCGCTGGGGTAGACGGCTAGTGGCAGCCCCACCAGCTCGTCGGAGACCCCGGCGTCTTGCAGCTCTGTCAGCCCCTCTGGGTCTCTGTCAGGATAGAGATAGATAGATAGAGGGGGTGTATGGGGATAGATAGATAGATAGATAGATAGATAGATAGATAGATAGATAGATAGATAGATAGATAGATAGATAGAGGGGGTGTATGGGGATAGATAGATTAGATAGATAGAGGGGAGTATGTAGATAGATAGATAGATAGAGGGGCTGTATGGGGATAGATAGATAGATAGATAGATAGATAGATAGATAGATAGATAGATAGATAGATAGATAGAGGGGGTATATGGGGATAGATAGATTAGATAGATAGAGGGGGAGTATGTAGATAGATAGATAGAGGGGCTGTATGGGGATAGATAGATAGATAGATAGATAGATAGATAGATAGATAGATAGATAGAGGGGGAGTATGTAGATAGATAGATAGAGGGGGTGTATGGGGATAGATAGATAGATAGATA
>NC_088686.1:70545000-70585000 GCF_028017835.1 Emys orbicularis | reverse complement strand
CCGGGTCAGAGCCCGCAGCGCAGGGGCACGGAGCCGCATGCTGCACCAGGCAGGAGCCGGGTCAGATCCTGTAGCGCAGGGGCACGGAGCCGCATGCTGCACCAGGCAGGAGCCGGGTCAGATCCTGTAGCGCAGGGGCACGGAGCCGCATGCTGTGCCAGGCAGGAGCCGGGTCAGAGCCCGCAGCGCAGGGGCACGGAGCCGCATGCTGTGCCAGGCAGGAACTGGGTCAGAGCCCGCAGCACCCGGGCACGCAGCAAGATGTATGCAATGCTGCAGACAGGAGGGATTGAGTAGTTTTAATCTCCCAACTGGCCATAAAGGGGGAAAGCTCAGGGAGGGCCAGGGAGGAGCTGGAGAGTGGGGGCGAGGTGCCCCTCGCTCTGGGGCAGGAGTCGGCGCTCCGGGAGGGGCAGTAGAGATGGATAATGACACCTGGATGATGCCCGCTGATGCTCCCTCCCTCTCTCGCTGTCCCTGCCCACTCAGACCGTGCCCCGGGCTGAGACGGCCTCCAGAGGCTGCCCAGCGAGTCGCTTGCCCCGGTACCTGGTACCCGACGATCGCCCCTTTGCAGGGCGGCAGCGGCTCTGACCCAGCCCTGATTGAGGGCTCTGGGCAAAACCCCAGGCTGCAGGCCTAGATAAAGGCCTACAAAAGGTACTCGGGCTGCAGAGGGGCAGCCCAGAGATAGGCAGAGGCAGCTGGTCCAACCCCCCTTGCCGATGATGCGTGGTTTATATACTGCAGTCCGCCCCAGTGAGCGGGGGCTAGACAGTGACTGGCAGTAGCCACTGAGGCAAGGTGTGGTTAGAGGGTTGGGGGGTTCCCCTGGGCCCCTGGACACCCAGATAGTGGGTTACTGCCGGGGGCAGGAGCCTGACGTAGAGGGGCACCGGGGTCTGGGAGGTACACCGGGACCAGCGGCAGGCGAGACACCAGCCTGTAGAGGGCACTTAGAGGCCAGAAGAGATCATCCCTCACCGGTGAATCGTTGCCCTGCAACACAGACTGTCTGTCTTTGCTGGGTCTGACTGCAGGCCTGAACCATTAACACTGAGCTAATTTTCCCCTGAACCAAGGTATCCTAGAAGTATCATAGCGAGGGGCGTTGTCTCCCGCCCAGACGGACGGGGAGGGAGCTGCAAACCCCTTACAGCCTCTCTTTCTAGTCTTTCATACTTTTTCTCTAAATATGTCAAAACACAAGCACGCAACCTTACCCCGGCCAAACACAGAAAAATGGGGACGGCGCGTGGAAACCTGTCAAAAACTATATGGTGATGAAAGCTATCGAGCGGTTACCTACTCACATGGGGTTGTCAGGGAGGGGTAGTACCTCTGATGGGGGAGCAGTCGTACTCCTAGGAGTAGCTCATCCACTTTGGTCCCCACTTGACAACACCCAGCTCCCACCTGTGGCTCCAAGTAGCTGTCAGGATGCGACAGCGGCCACACCCCGGAGACCGTCTCGACTGGCGGGCTAAACCAGGTGAGGGTAGCTGATGAGTATGAGACTCTCAGTGAGTTAGGGCCTTGTGACAATGCGGTTCTGGCGGAACCCAACTGAGAGTGCCAACTCAGGACAAATTGCTCAAGCAGGGCAGTTACAGCCCAAGGCTGGGGTTTTCCCACCTCTAAGGCAAACCAAACCAACCAGACTAAGAGGACTTCGGTCTCACCCCACTGGCTAACCGCAAGTCTCATAAGCAATCTCCTTGGACACTCCAGTTTCCCAGATTACCACCAGTGCCACTCGTTATGGGGACAAATGGTTATGAAAACCAAGACCCCAGTAAAAGAAAAAGGTTCTCCTGATCCCAAAGGACCAAGCCCCAGACCCAGGTCAATATACAAATCAGATCTTACCCACAAATCACGCTGTTGCCAATCCTTTAGAATCTAAAATCTAAAGGTTTATTCATAAAAGGAAAAAGATAGGGATGGGAGTTAGAATTGGTTAAATGGAATCAATTACATACAGTAATGGCAAAGTTCTTGGTTCAGGCTTGCAGCAGCGATAGAATAAACTGCAGGTTCAAATCAAGTCTCTGGAGTACATCCCCCGCTGGGATGGGTCCTCAGTCCTTTGTTCCAAGCTTCAGCTTGTAGCAAAGTTCCTCCAGAGGTGTGAAGCAGGATTGAAGACCAAATGGAGACGAGGCATTAGCCTTATATAGTCTTTTCCAGGTGTAAGAACACCCCTTTGTTCTTACTGTGGAAATTTACAGCAAAATGGAGTCTGGAGTCACATGGGCCAGTCCCTGCATACTTTGCTGAGTCTCAAGGCATATTTGCCTTTTCTCAATGAGTTCATTGTATAGCTGATGGTTCTTAATGGGCCATCAAGCAGGCTAGGCAGAGCTAACACCAGCTTGTCTGGGATGTCACCCAGAAGCATAGCATAAGTTTGCAACACAGACAGTATAGAGCCAATATTCATAACTTCAACTATAACACTGATACACACATATAGACAGCATAATTATAACCAGTAATCCATAACCTTGTCTTAGACACCCCATTTGACCCCCTTTATACAAGATTTGGGTGCCACTACAGGACCTTGGTTGCAACAATGATCTATATGGTCCCAGATTATATCAATAACGTCACACCCCCAACGCAAAATTGATGCAGGAAGGGATGACACAAACATCGCTGACTGCATCCCAAGAGCTCCCCATCCTTGGGTCTGTCTCACTACAGCTAGCATTGGGTTAGAAGTTATACCAATGTATAACAGAAATGGTTTATCAAAGTCATGTTCAATAACATGATTGAACCTCTTTACAAACTCAAGGTAAAACTTAGTTAGAACAATAGTGGATTGGATCTGCTCTTGCAGCATGGTTCCTGAATGTCTCATGTGATTTTGCCACGAGTTAAAGAAAACAGCTACTTTACTCATACAAGCTTTGGCAAATATTTGGAACCCAATTAACATCAAGTCAATGTAGATATTAAGGTTGTTTACAGTACAGGAATTTTGGCCTTTAGCCATGAAAGCAATATGGTAGTGCGCCTCGGTTTCCCTTTTTATACAGCACATTAGGTCTGGAATGTCTTTTCCCCTGTAAAAAGTTCCAATACTGTTTACAGGCATTAACTGTGAAACACCATTATAACAAGGCCTTTTAACATAAAGTGTGTTCTCATGTATTCCTTTTAACCTGTTCAATGGATTTTCCAAAAGATTAGGCACATTGTACATTTTTACAGTTTGTGGTAATAGCAACACATTTATTACAAAAATTACCATTAGCAATAATAACAAATTCATTGCAAGTGTCCATTTACAATCATGTTTGTCATGGCACACCTTTGGCTTAATACCATTGGAGTTTGGGCAATTTAGGGTTAACCTGTGGCTTCCCTTTGCAAAATTTAGTTTTCTCTTTCCTCCTTGTCCTGCAGGATCAAACCCTGATTTCTTTTGCTTAACAGAATTCACTGGCTGATGGGGTGGGCTCTTTGTGCTAACAGCTATTAGCAAGTCCTTCCTCTCCCAGCCAGGCAAGTAATTTGCATTACCACAGACAGGAGCCAGTTCACCAGTTTTCATATTCTTAACTGCTATCATTTCCAAGGCTGGACTCTGTCTTAAAGAGATACCACACAAATCCAAAGAGTCTGAGGGTGAGAGTTTGCTTGATCTCCCCTGCATCCTCAAGCATTTGGCCATAAAACTGTTCTGCTCTGAAACACCAGTAACCAAATCTGTCCTCAGACCCTGAAGCACAGACTGCTCACTTAACGAATTAGCATGGAGACAGTCCTGTCCCAACCCCATTGTCTTCCCAACAAGATGGCCACGCACAGCCACCTGGTTATAGGGCTGCTTAACTTTCTTAACAGCTCTTACTCCATCTGAGACCTTCTCAAAGCTACCCACACTGGATCTTTCAAAAGGAAAGTCAGTGGATCCATTCACAACAGAAAATTTCTGGCTGTTAGGAACTGAAACTTCCTTGATTAAATCACTCTCACGCCCTTCAGTTGCAGTGAACTGCTTGCACAGATTACCATGAGGATTCCTTTTCCCAGGAGCTTTTCTAAGCAGCAAATCACCCCTCACAGAAATTTTGCCCTTACCCTCTTCACCTAGGGCTTGCTCTAAAGGAACACTTCCCTGAGCAACAACAGACTTTTTCTGGGTCTTACTTACATCCAGGATCACCTTTGGCCCATCAGGCAGATTTCTACACAATCCCCTTTCAGGCAAACCCATAGACTTCCTAGATAAAAGGTTAGAAACATTTCCCTTTCCTTTGCCACACACAAGTTCAGGAATCCTTTCCTTCTTGCTACAAGTTTTCACACCATCAGTAGGTAACACAACCAAATCACCTTCATGCTCTCCTTGTGCCCTGGCTAGGATATCACCCTGATTAGACAGAGTTGCTACACCCTTTACCAACCACACACTAGCAATAGGCAAAATATAAGCACCAGAATTGTCTGGTCTCTGGGATTTTGCTAAGACACTAACTGGATGCAACCTAGTTACAGTGCCATTCTCCCCAGCAGACACCAACTTAAGACCATTCCCTTCCTGGGCTTTAGTTGAATCCAGAACCAAATCTGATGCAACTGAATTACTCTCAACCATCACAGGCTGAAAGGCACCTTCTGTCTGCTCCACAGACAAAAAAGAGTTGGAGACACATTTTCCTTTACTAGACACACAGTTTGGGATTTCATTTCCCTTGTCCCAGCACACCGGGCTGTTCACAGACAACTGCTTGGAGACTGGGGTAGCTTCCTCCATAGGCAAGTCAATACCCCTGACAGACACAGGCACATTTCCTTCACTGTCCCTATTCTTTACACAGGAAACAGGTAAGGTATGGGGACACTCATCTTCCACTCTCCTTGCCTTCCCAAACTGCTGACTAGATAAAGCCATCAGCTCACAAGACTGCCTAGGCTCATCCAAAATCTCCTCTCCCTTCGCTTGATCTAATTCCAGATTTACTTTTGAGACATTAGATAGACATTCAGAAACTTCATTCCCATCCAAACAGCTACTTTCCAAAGACAAACTTTTGGAGAAACCCTCCATAGGCACAACCTTAGGATCAATCCCCTCCTGTGCCTGGTTTGTGTTAACTTGACTGACCATAGCTTTAATATCATTTCCAATCATAATATCCTTAGGGAGTGTGTCTTTTACTCCCACAACCATGGTGCCCTCAAATCCCTTCCATTTCAGGTGGATTTTAGCCAAAGGCACCCTGACAAAATACTCAGAAAAGGCTACAACAGTCACATCTTCACCTGGCAAATAATCTTTCTTCCTGACAAGACTTGCTTTAACCAAAGTGATATCTGCTGCGGTGTCCCTCCATGCCATACACCTTACTCCATTCACTTCTGCACTGCTAATAAACTCTGCATTATTTCCCCCATATTTAGCTTTAATGTGAGTTTTAAGGTCAAATTCTTCAGAGACCACAGAAACAGCATTTGCACACAGGGCACCAATGCTGGGCTCTGTGTAGCTTGCCTGTGAGTTTATAACAACAGGGTTAGCATTTGCCGTGGCATTTGGGGTTGCTGGTTTTGGGCTGCCCTTCAGTGTTGGGCAGTCTGGTCTCACGTGGCCCAGCATACCACAGTGATAGCATGTAACCTGTTTCGTCCTGGGATGTGAGTTCCTACCCTCCGGGCCCCCTTGAACTCCTTTAGAAGAGTCAGGTTTACTTTTAAATCCTTCCCTCCTCTTGAACTGGGGAGAATGGTGATTAGTTTTCCCCGGGGTTTTACACCCTTCTCGAGCCCTGTTTTGGGTATGGGCATCCGCAATCTCTGCTGCCCGTAGGACTGACTCAGGGTCCCTATCACACACAGCTGCTCTCACATTGTCAGGCACAATGTCTAAGAACTGTTCCAAAGTTATTAAATCCAGCAGTTTTTCAAAACTCCCATGCGCCTTGGCTCCCACAACCCACTTTTTAACAAAACCCATCAGCTTATGAGCACATTCTACAAAAGTACAATCCTTAGACATTTTAAACTCTCTAAACTTAACTCTGTAAGATTCAGGAGTAACCTTGAACCGCCTTAACACAGAATCCTTAAACCGCTCATAATCTAAGGCTTCTTGTTCCCCCAAGTCATTAAATACCTCCCTGGCTTTTCCAGTCAGTCTGGTCAGCAGGATAGGCATTCGCTGACCCTCGGGGATCTGGTACAGATTGCAGAGGCGTTCAAAGGTAGATAAAAACTCCTCTATATCCTCAGTATCGTTGTAAATGGGACACATCCTTTCCCAGTTTTTCTCATGGCGGGGGGGAAGTGGAGTACCAGGTGGGGATGACTTTCTCCGCTCTTCCATTACTTGGAGCTGAAGTCTGGCCGTCTCCTGTTCCATCTTGTGAGTCTCCTGTTCCATCCTGCGAGTCTCCTGTTCAGCAGCGAGCAGCTCTAGACGCCCCTTACGAGCTCTCTCTTCTCTCTCATCTGCCTCCTTCTCTAATTGTGCTATTTTTTGCTTCTCCAGCAATCGAAGATCTGCTAGCTTCTGTTCATGCTCAAATTGCAGTTTACTTGTCACCTTTTGCATCCTAATTTTTTCTGCATCTTCTGTAGCCTCAGGTAAGGGCTGTGCTCTTGCCCCCTGATCACTGGCTATTAACAGATTTCTCAGTTCTTGATTTGTAGCTTTCTTTCTAAAGCTTATCCTCTTTTCTGAACACAAATTTTCCAGGGCTTTTTTGCCAAGTCCCTCATATGCTCTTTGCTCAGCCATTGCAGCAGCTCTTTAACCAACAAAACTCTCAATCCCAAAATTCAAATTTGGATAGCGTGGGGTTCTGACCCAAAGCTTAATTGACCTGGTTCTGTGGATCCAAGCACGACTACGCCACTGTGACAATGCGGTTCTGGCGGAACCCAACTGAGAGTGCCAACTCAGGACAAATTGCTCAAGCAGGGCAGTTACAGCCCAAGGCTGGGGTTTTCCCACCTCTAAGGCAAACCAAACCAACCAGACTAAGAGGACTTCGGTCTCACCCCACTGGCTAACCGCAAGTCTCATAAGCAATCTCCTTGGACACTCCAGTTTCCCAGATTACCACCAGTGCCACTCGTTATGGGGACAAATGGTTATGAAAACCAAGACCCCAGTAAAAGAAAAAGGTTCTCCTGATCCCAAAGGACCAAGCCCCAGACCCAGGTCAATATACAAATCAGATCTTACCCACAAATCACGCTGTTGCCAATCCTTTAGAATCTAAAATCTAAAGGTTTATTCATAAAAGGAAAAAGATAGGGATGGGAGTTAGAATTGGTTAAATGGAATCAATTACATACAGTAATGGCAAAGTTTTTGGTTCAGGCTTGCAGCAGCGATAGAATAAACTGCAGGTTCAAATCAAGTCTCTGGAGTACATCCCCCGCTGGGATGGGTCCTCAGTCCTTTGTTCCAAGCTTCAGCTTGTAGCAAAGTTCCTCCAGAGGTGTGAAGCAGGATTGAAGACCAAATGGAGACGAGGCATTAGCCTTATATAGTCTTTTCCAGGTGTAAGAACACCCCTTTGTTCTTACTGTGGAAATTTACAGCAAAATGGAGTCTGGAGTCACATGGGCCAGTCCCTGCATACTTTGCTGAGTCTCAAGGCATATTTGCCTTTTCTCAATGAGTTCATTGTATAGCTGATGGTTCTTAATGGGCCATCAAGCAGGCTAGGCAGAGCTAACACCAGCTTGTCTGGGATGTCACCCAGAAGCATAGTATAAGTTTGCAACACAGACAGTATAGAGCCAATATTCATAACTTCAACTATAACACTTTTCAGAGTAGCAGCCGAAGAAGTGGGTTGTAGCCCACGAAAGCTTATGCTCTAATAAATTTGTTAGTCTCTAAGGTGCCACAAGTACAACTATAACACTGATACACACATATAGACAGCATAATTATAACCAGTAATCCATAACCTTGTCTTAGACACCCCATTTGACCCCCTTTATACAAGATTTGGGTGCCACTACAGGACCTTGGTTGCAACAATGATCTATATGGTCCCAGATTATATCAATAACGTCACAGGCCTGTCTACCCATTGCATGTGAAGGCTGGATCCGGCTGACTGAGGCAACCTGGTTCAACCTGGTTCAATGGTCAGGAAGGCGATGACAGCAAGCGTTGTGGAACGCTTAAGAGCACGACAAGACACGTAGGCGTCCTGGTCATCCACTGCGCCCTGCCCTATCTCCAGCCGTCTCGACTTCTGTCCTGCCACTGGATACAGATAGGAACTGGGAAGAGAGAGTGAGGCTGACGTCGCGCAACTCTCCCTCACTTTAATCCAATTCACGCGCAAGTCTCCACATCATATCATATCATATTACATCATATCAAGTCCTGTGGCAATGGGCGAGCGACGAAGCAGCAGGTGTGGATACACTGGGAGCTGTAGCCGCGGACCTGCACATAGGCGGCTCAGGCATAATGGTCGTTCCTCACTGACCGAAGCAGCAGTGGAGCTCGGCATCTTCTTGAGCGACTGAGCAGCCCTATTCAGGATTGCACTGCTCACCTCCGTAGAATGAGGAGGGGGCTAGAAAAGGTGCCCTAAACATTGCCTGCTTCACCAGGGCCGGCTTTAGGAAGTGCGGGGCCCAATTTGAACAGTTTCGACGGGACCCCAGCAGGGATGACTAAAAAAAAAGCCACTTAAAAAGAACCCTTTCATTTCTTCCATGTATTATTTATTTTCCATGACTATATAAATAATAACAAAATTATATATTACATACATTGCATCATATATTAATTAGCTGATTTTCACTTTCATATTAGGAAAATAATTTATATTTTGATAGTTGTACAAGTGATTTTCTTCAATAATGTTTATTTTATTAAAATTTATAAAATATTTCCTTATTAATATAAAATTGTGCCCTCCTCCCCCCCACCTCCCAGCGCCTCCTGGCCCGCGGAAACAAACCCTGCTTCCCCAGCGCCGCCCCGTCGAAACAGCTGTGGGCCGAAAAGCAAGGTTGGCGTGGGGGGGGGGGGGGAGAAGAAACGGCACACATAGGGTGACCAGATCACAGCAGTAAAATAGGACCTGACCCCTCCCCGCTCGGCCCCACCATCACACCCCTCTTCACCCCCTAGCCCCCCGCTGGCTTGCTGCATCCCTCCTAGTCAGTCCCCCACCCACCACTTGCCTCCTTTCACCTTCTCCCTCCCCTGCCAGAAACCCCCATGCCCGCCCCTAGAACCCCTGCTGGCTCACTGCTTGCCTCTTTACCCACCCGCCGCTTGCCCACCCGCTCGCCCCCCCCCAAAGTATAAAGCCTCATTCAAAGTCCCAGGGGTCACTATATTACTGCACACAGCAGTCAATCAGTGCAGTTGTAGATAAATCGCTGCATTATGCATTTTTGTATAACTTTTATATGACTTTGTATTGAACCTTGGTAATGTTATAGCTGGCCCCTAAGGTAGTATAATTAAGGTAAAAGAAAAATGTCTTTTTGCTAGAAGTAGAATAAGATCTTCCCCCCACTTTGTAATCAATTGACCTGAATGAATGAGGTGTGAATGAGGAAGGTGTGGAAGGCAGGCACTTCCAGACAGCTGCAACCCTTGGAGAGGGGCTGAGAGCCAGCCAAGGAGAGCTTTGCCCAGGGCTGAATGGGACAGAGTTTGGGTGCAGGGTCCGGGCTGGGGCATGGTGTGGGGTGCAGGATGGGTGGAGGGGTGCAGGCTCTGGGAGGGAGTGCGGAGGGGTGGATGCAGGCTCTGGGACAGAGTTTGGCGGCCGGAGAGGGGGTGGTGGGTGCCGGGGGGGAGGGGACTGCCATCACATGTGGCTTCCTTCCTCCCCTGCTGCCCCTCACCATAGCCTCGGTGGGGGATGGGGCTGCCCCTTGCCCAGTGTTTGCAGGAGTGGTGGCTGGGGGGAAACCCAGTCAAACTCTGGTTTTACTCTTTCGTTGATGGGTCACTTTAACCCCTTACAAACCCCTTCCCGCCTCTCTCACCCCCCTTTTCTACTGGGCTTATTTGATCTTTCTGGTGGAGCCAGATGAAAACCACAAACCCCAGCGAGAGCAACAGGCTGGAAGACTAGACTGAACCCACCACCCACCCAGCCTAGTCCATCCCAGAGCCCAGGACTGAGGGCAAATGTCCCCCCACCCCCGGGCCACCTGCTTCCACTCCTGGCCTCTCCTAGCGCCACCAGCGATTCTGTGTGCCTGCATCGGGTGGGATTTCAACCGGACCCCCCCCTCGCTAAATTCACCCCTGTTTTGCGACCACTCTGCACCAAGAGCACCTTCCTTCCCTGCCCTAGAGCTGCTGGATGGCTAGAAAGCTGAGCGGGGTGTTTGATCGATCCGGAATATTATCGTGGCCCCCCCCAAAAAAACTTAATGTCCACACAGCTTTGGGGGGGGGATATTCCTCCCCCCCAAAACCGGTCTATTTTATTGTTGCAGGGCAAATGAAGAAGCCAGAGTAATGGAAATATTCAGCCCCTACAGTGGTCTTGCAGCAGGGGAAGCAGAGTTGATGGGAAGGGAACTGGTTTGGATAGGAGCCCCCGTCCCCCTCCTTTGCAAAATAATTTGGGGAGGGGAATCAGATCACTCCGTGCCTCAGTTTCCCTCTCTCGGGGGAGGGGGGAGAGATAAAAGTCTCAGCCTGCCGTGTTGCAGACCTTTTGCATTCTCCCCTCTGGATGTATTTGATTTCCTCCTCCAAACCTCCCTCTCTCTCTCACCTGGAATTCACAGCACTAAGTACTGGCTCGGGGCTTTCTTCCTGGGTTACATGATCCTGAGTTTAGTTTTGAAACAGACACAGGCAGGCACAAACTCACCCTCAAACAGCAACACCACCGAAAACCACAAAACCTACCCAATATTACAAACCTATGGGGAATCACGGGGTCAAACACTCACCGACAAACAGTCGGTTCAAACTGAGCAGTGAGTCCCCAGTAACACAGAGCTGCGCTAGTGATGGAAGATCTATTTTGTCTTCCCTACTTAGCACAGTTCAAAACTTAGCACTGACCAGCTGCAAGGATCCTGGCGGGCCCTGGTATGGTTGTAGCAGCAGACTCAATGTTTGGGAAAAGCGAGATATGTGCAATAGGCAATGTAGTTCCATCTGGGCACCAGCCAGCTCCTGTGCCCCAGAGAGCTCTCACAGCTCACACTGAACCAGGGACAAAGGGGGCAGGAGGTTGGAAGAGAAGGTGCCATCCTGGGACCCAGGAGACCCATAGTCAATTCCCAGCTCTGCCACAGATGCTCTGCGTGGCCTCGGGCAAATCCCTTATTCCCTCTGTGCTGCAGTTCCCTGTCTGTTCAGTGGGGGTAGCAGCCAGGCCCTGCCCTGCAGGGGGCGGTTAGAATAAATGCAATCGAGGTTGGACAGTGCTCTGATGCCACGGGGATGAGGGCCAGGATGGTGCCTAAGACAGACCAAAAGCAAGGGGGAGCTACAGAACCGGTGGTGAGAGGGGTTTGGCCTTTGACAGTCTGCTCTGGGTGCCTGGGCTGTCAGACCCCAGCCAGCCACTGGCATTGCCAGCCTCCCTGATCTCTGGTGCTGCTGCTCTCCCTGCTTCTAGGAGTCACTGCCTCCCCCTGGGCCGAGACTCCCGCAGCAATCATCTCCTGGGGCTGCCGTGGCACTGAGCGGCTAGCAAGGCCTGAGACTCAGCTGGGGTGGGGGGCTGCTCTTAAAGCAGCTTTTGTGTTGTTGCCGCAGTGGGAGGGGAAGCAGAGATGGGGCCATTTTACATCCTACGGCCAAGGCGCCCAGCAGCTTGGGCAGGCGCAAAGAGCCGCCCGCGTGGGCTGGGAGCTGGGGGAGGGGAGCGTTCGGGAACCCCTGTTCTGCGCTGTCACAAGGAGGAGGAACCGGGATGGAACTGATTCTCCCACTCGGGGATCCGGAGACCCCCCTCCCCCTGGCTCCAGCTGTATGGATGCGGGGAGGGGCTCTGGCCTGGGGTCTGCAGGAGCTGGGACTAGATGAGCCCAGCGGTCCCTTCCGGCCTAAAGTCTGTGACTGTGGGGAGCGGAAGGTCCCTCCCATGACCCCGGTGGGGAAGGAGAGGCTCTAAAGCCCTGGCGAGGCCAGAACTAGTCTGGGCTGGGGCATCCCATGGCTGGGCAGTCACACATTGACTGGCTTGTGACTCGCCTGCCCATTGTGACACGCCCCCTGCTGGCTGCCAAAGCCTCATCCCCTCACTGCCAGGCTTGTCTCTGGCAGAGCGAGAGCTGGCACGTGCCGCTGGGAAAGCTGATCCGGCCGTTTCAGCTCCGCCACTGGTAGCAGAAAGTGGGTGGCCCATATACACGCTGGCTTCTGCCCACTCCTGATTCCAGGTAGGAGAATCTTCTATTGCCCGCCTCTGCTTTTCCATTGCATCGCCAGCCACACCGAGCCTTCCCCGAGCTCCTGGCCGGGCGGCGCATGTCTACCAAGTGCCCCTTTATCCCCCCACCTAGAGACTTAAGAAATGCATAGGGGAAACTGAGGCACCCCTACAGTATTCAGAGGAAACCTTAAGAACAGTCCCACTTCGTCACAGTGAGGGAGTTGGAGAGTCTGTGGGAAGCCACCTCTCTTGTGAAATCAACCACCCCCACACGGTGCGGGCCGCTCCAGATCGGGGGAAGGGGCCAGCTGTGAATTTGGAGCCAGATCCTGGTTTGGATCTGAATCCACCGGCGCTGCGGAGCGTTCAGATGTGGGGAGCTAGCTCCCGCCCGTGCCAGATCACAAAGTGCCACTTCAGCCAGCCGCCTGCCAGGCTCTGGCAGCGCCCTGTGTGAAGCTGCAGCTGGGCCCTCCAGAGCCGAGCTGCTGCTCCTCCTCTCTGCTGGCCAGCCAGCCGCAGCGCCTCAGCACCTGCCCGCTCAGCCCCACCTCAGTGCTCCTGCCTCCCCAATCTCCTCCCTGGCGCTGCACCTCGCCCCCTGCACCTGGCATGTCAATACCCAGCGGGGCCGGGAGCCAAGCGCCCCGGGAGCCATCTGTAAGGTGCTGATTCCCTCCTGTGCTGGGCTCCAGCTAATCCACAAGCCAGGAACTGGCCTTGTGACTCCCAGAGCAGGTATATCAGTCTCACAGCAGCAGCTCAGTCTGCTCAACATCACTCCAGGGCCAGGAACTCGCTCCTGCCTGACATAGGCAACAGGCTGAGCCTGCTCCAGCCCTGTTCCTAGTCCTACTCCAGCCCTGGTCTCGCTGCAGCCTTGCTCCACCCATGCCCTGCCCCGCCCCCTGAGTCCAGCTCCAGCCACTAGGCCTGACCACCTCCATCACCATTACTGACACCATCACTTCCATAGGAAATGGCACTGAGGTTGCCGGGGGAACAGGCATTCTCAGGGTGACAGGAGCCATTGTTCTATTTACCAGGACAGTCCGATGCCAGGACAGTGCCCCTGAGCGCTGGAGAGGACTAGGGCTGCATTAGGACACCTGAAGTGCAGCTGCTGGAGAGTCAGCAGAACCGCCCGGAGACAGCCACGCTTGCCTCCCAGCCCGGGAAGCCCAGAGACCCAGAGCATAGACATCTCTCAGAGCATCTCTGCCAGCAGGAGACCTTGGGTGAGGAATAGAGCCGTCCTGCCTTCGGGCAGGAGCCATTCAGGAGACCCAGCGTGGGGGGAATCGGGCTGTGTGTGTACAATGTCTAGCACTGCAGGGCCCTGATCCGGGACTGAGCCTCTGGGCACTGCCGAAATACAAAGGAGAACAGCAGGGCTGGAGGATTTACCGGCTCCGTGTGAGGAGGGCTGGTTGGGTTGAGCCAGCAGTGAGTCCCCAGTAACACAGAGCTGCGCTAGTGATGGAAGATCTATTTTGTCTTCCCTACTTAGCACAGTTCAAAACTTAGCACTGACCAGCTGCAAGGATCCTGGCGGGCCCTGGTATGCTTGTAGCAGCAGACTCAATGTTTGGGAAAAGCGAGATATGTGCAATAGGCAATGTAGTTCCATCTGGGCACCAGCCAGCTCCTGTGCCCCAGAGAGCTCTCACAGCTCACACTGAACCAGGGACAAAGGGGGCAGGAGGTTGGAAGAGAAGGTGCCATCCTGGGACCCAGGAGACCCATAGTCAATTCCCAGCTCTGCCACAGATGCTCTGCGTGGCCTCGGGCAAATCCCTTATTCCCTCTGTGCTGCAGTTCCCTGTCTGTTCAGTAGGGGTAGCAGCCAGGCCCTGCCCTGCAGGGGGCGGTTAGAATAAATGCAATCGAGGTTGGACAGTGCTCTGATGCCACGGGGATGAGGGCCAGGATGGTGCCTAAGACAGACCAAAAGCAAGGGGGAGCTACAGAACCGGTGGTGAGAGGGGTTTGGCCTTTGACAGTCTGCTCTGGGTGCCTGGGCTGTCAGACCCCAGCCAGCCACTGGCATTGCCAGCCTCCCTGATCTCTGGTGCTGCTGCTCTCCCTGCTTCTAGGAGTCACTGCCTCCCCCTGGGCCGAGACTCCCGCAGCGATCATCTCCTGGGGCTGCCGTGGCACTGAGCGGCTAGCAAGGCCTGAGACTCAGCTGGGGTGGGGGGCTGCTCTTAAAGCAGCTTTTGTGTTGTTGCCGCGGTGGGAGGGGAAGCAGAGATGGGGCCATTTTACATCCTACGGCCAAGGCGCCCAGCAGCTTGGGCAGGCGCAAAGAGCCGCCCGCGTGGGCTGGGAGCTGGGGGAGGGGAGCGTTCGGGAACCCCTGTTCTGCGCTGTCACAAGGAGGAGGAACCGGGATGGAACTGATTCTCCCACTCGGGGATCCGGAGACCCCCCTCCCCCTGGCTCCAGCTGTATGGATGCGGGGAGGGGCTCTGGCCTGGGGTCTGCAGGAGCTGGGACTAGATGAGCCCAGCGGTCCCTTCCGGCCTAAAGTCTGTGACTGTGGGGAGCGGAAGGTCCCTCCCATGACCCCGGTGGGGAAGGAGAGGCTCTAAAGGCCTGGCGAGGCCAGAACTAGTCTGGGCTGGGGCATCCCATGGCTGGGCAGTCACACATTGACTGGCTTGTGACTCGCCTGCCCATTGTGACACGCCCCCTGCTGGCTGCCAAAGCCTCATCCCCTCACTGCCAGGCTTGTCTCTGGCAGAGCGAGAGCTGGCACGTGCCGCTGGGAAAGCTGATCCGGCCGTTTCAGCTCCGCCACTGGTAGCAGAAAGTGGGTGGCCCATATACACGCTGGCTTCTGCCCACTCCTGACTCCAGGTAGGAGAATCTTCTATTGCCCGCCTCTGCTTTTCCATTGCATAGCAAGCCACACCGAGCCTTCCCCGAGCTCCTGGCCGGGCGGCGCATGTCTACCAAGTGCCCCTTTATCCCCCCACCTACAGACTTAAGAAATGCATAGGGGAAACTGAGGCACCCCTACAGTATTCAGAGGAAACCTTAAGAACAGTCCCACTTCGTCACAGTGAGGGAGTTGGAGAGTCTGTGGGAAGCCACCTCTCTTGTGAAATCAACCACCCCCACACGGTGCGGGCCGCTCCAGATCGGGGGAAGGGGCCAGCTGTGAATTTGGAGCCAGATCCTGGTTTGGATCTGAATCCACCGGCGCTGCGGAGCGTTCAGATGTGGGGAGCTAGCTCCCGCCCGTGCCAGATCACAAAGTGCCACTTCAGCCAGCCGCCTGCCAGGCTCTGGCAGCGCCCTGTGTGAAGCTGCAGCTGGGCCCTCCAGAGCCGAGCTGCTGCTCCTCCTCTCTGCTGGCCAGCCAGCCGCAGCGCCTCAGCACCTGCCCGCTCAGCCCCAGCTCAGTGCTCCTGCCTCCCCAATTTCCTCCCTGGCGCTGCACCTCGCCCCCTGCACCTGGCATGTCAATACCCAGCGGGGCCGGGAGCCAAGCGCCCCGGGAGCCACCTGTAAGGTGCTGATTCCCTCCTGTGCTGGGCTCCAGCTAATCCACAAGCCAGGAACTGGCCTTGTGACTCCCAGAGCAGGTATATCAGTCTCACAGCAGCAGCTCAGTCTGCTCAACATCACTCCAGGGCCAGGAACTCGCTCCTGCCTGACATAGGCAACAGGCTGAGCCTGCTCCAGCCCTGTTCCTAGTCCTACTCCAGCCCTGGTCTCGCTGCAGCCTTGCTCCACCCATGCCCTGCCCCGCCCCCTGAGTCCAGCTCCAGCCACTAGGCCTGACCACCCCCATCACCTTTACTGACACCATCACTTCCATAGGAAATGGCACTGAGGTTGCCGGGGGAACAGGCATTCTCAGGGTGCCAGGAGCCATTGTTCTATTTACCAGGACAGTCCGATGCCAGGACAGTGCCCCTGAGCGCTGGAGAGGACTAGGGCTGCATTAGGACACCTGAAGTGCAGCTGCTGGAGAGTCAGCAGAACCGCCCGGAGACAGCCACGCTTGCCTCCCAGCCCGGGAAGCCCAGAGACCCAGAGCATAGACATCTCTCAGAGCATCTCTGCCAGCAGGAGACATTGGGTGAGGAATAGAGCCGTCCCGCCTTCGGGCAGGAGCCATTCAGGAGACCCAGCGTGGGGGGAATCGGGCTGTGTGTGTACAATGTCTAGCACTGCAGGGCCCTGATCCGGGACTGAGCCCTCTGGGCACTGCCGAAATACAAAGGAGAACAGCAGGGCTGGAGGATTTACCGGCTCCGTGTGAGGAGGGCTGGTTGGGTTGAGCCAGCAGTGAGTCCCCAGTAACACAGAGCTGCGCTAGTGATGGAAGATCTATTTTGTCTTCCCTACTTAGCACAGTTCAAAACTTAGCACTGACCAGCTGCAAGGATCCTGGCGGGCCCTGGTATGCTTGTAGCAGCAGACTCAATGTTTGGGAAAAGCGAGATATGTGCAATAGGCAATGTAGTTCCATCTGGGCACCAGCCAGCTCCTGTGCCCCAGAGAGCTCTCACAGCTCACACTGAACCAGGGACAAAGGGGGCAGGAGGTTGGAAGAGAAGGTGCCATCCTGGGACCCAGGAGACCCATAGTCAATTCCCAGCTCTGCCACAGATGCTCTGCGTGGCCTCGGGCAAATCCCTTATTCCCTCTGTGCTGCAGTTCCCTGTCTGTTCAGTGGGGGTAGCAGCCAGGCCCTGCCCTGCAGGGGGCGGTTAGAATAAATGCAATCGAGGTTGGACAGTGCTCTGATGCCACGGGGATGAGGGCCAGGATGGTGCCTAAGACAGACCAAAAGCAAGGGGGAGCTACAGAACCGGTGGTGAGAGGGGTTTGGCCTTTGACAGTCTGCTCTGGGTGCCTGGGCTGTCAGACCCCAGCCAGCCACTGGCATTGCCAGCCTCCCTGATCTCTGGTGCTGCTGCTCTCCCTGCTTCTAGGAGTCACTGCCTCCCCCTGGGCCGAGACTCCCGCAGCAATCATCTCCTGGGGCTGCCGTGGCACTGAGCGGCTAGCAAGGCCTGAGACTCAGCTGGGGTGGGGGGCTGCTCTTAAAGCAGCTTTTGTGTTGTTGCCGCGGTGGGAGGGGAAGCAGAGATGGGGCCATTTTACATCCTACGGCCAAGGCGCCCAGCAGCTTGGGCAGGCGCAAAGAGCCGCCCGCGTGGGCTGGGAGCTGGGGGAGGGGAGCGTTCGGGAACCCCTGTTCTGCGCTGTCACAAGGAGGAGGAACCGGGATGGAACTGATTCTCCCACTCGGGGATCCGGAGACCCCCCTCCCCCTGGCTCCAGCTGTATGGATGCGGGGAGGGGCTCTGGCCTGGGGTCTGCAGGAGCTGGGACTAGATGAGCCCAGCGGTCCCTTCCGGCCTAAAGTCTGTGACTGTGGGGAGCGGAAGGTCCCTCCCATGACCCCGGTGGGGAAGGAGAGGCTCTAAAGCCCTGGCGAGGCCAGAACTAGTCTGGGCTGGGGCATCCCATGGCTGGGCAGTCACACATTGACTGGCTTGTGACTCGCCTGCCCATTGTGACCCGCCCCCTGCTGGCTGCCAAAGCCTCATCCCCTCACTGCCAGGCTTGTCTCTGGCAGAGCGAGAGCTGGCACGTGCCGCTGGGAAAGCTGATCCGGCCGTTTCAGCTCCGCCACTGGTAGCAGAAAGTGGGTGGCCCATATACACGCTGGCTTCTGCCCACTCCTGACTCCAGGTAGGAGAATCTTCTATTGCCCGCCTCTGCTTTTCCATTGCATCGCCAGCCACACCGAGCCTTCCCCGAGCTCCTGGCCGGGCGGCGCATGTCTACCAAGTGCCCCTTTATCCCCCCACCTACAGACTTAAGAAATGCATAGGGGAAACTGAGGCACCCCTACAGTATTCAGAGGAAACCTTAAGAACAGTCCCACTTCGTCACAGTGAGGGAGTTGGAGAGTCTGTGGGAAGCCACCTCTCTTGTGAAATCAACCACCCCCACACGGTGCGGGCCGCTCCAGATCGGGGGAAGGGGCCAGCTGTGAATTTGGAGCCAGATCCTGGTTTGGATCTGAATCCACCGGCGCTGCGGAGCGTTCAGATGTGGGGAGCTAGCTCCCGCCCGTGCCAGATCACAAAGTGCCACTTCAGCCAGCCGCCTGCCAGGCTCTGGCAGCGCCCTGTGTGAAGCTGCAGCTGGGCCCTCCAGAGCCGAGCTGCTGCTCCTCCTCTCTGCTGGCCAGCCAGCCGCAGCGCCTCAGCACCTGCCCGCTCAGCCCCAGCTCAGTGCTCCTGCCTCCCCAATTTCCTCCCTGGCGCTGCACCTCGCCCCCTGCACCTGGCATGTCAATACCCAGCGGGGCCGGGAGCCAAGCGCCCCGGGAGCCACCTGTAAGGTGCTGATTCCCTCCTGTGCTGGGCTCCAGCTAATCCACAAGCCAGGAACTGGCCTTGTGACTCCCAGAGCAGGTATATCAGTCTCACAGCAGCAGCTCAGTCTGCTCAACATCACTCCAGGGCCAGGAACTCGCTCCTGCCTGACATAGGCAACAGGCTGAGCCTGCTCCAGCCCTGTTCCTAGTCCTACTCCAGCCCTGGTCTCGCTGCAGCCTTGCTCCACCCATGCCCTGCCCCGCCCCCTGAGTCCAGCTCCAGCCACTAGGCCTGACCACCCCCATCACCTTTACTGACACCATCACTTCCATAGGAAATGGCACTGAGGTTGCCGGGGGAACAGGCATTCTCAGGGTGCCAGGAGCCATTGTTCTATTTACCAGGACAGTCCGATGCCAGGACAGTGCCCCTGAGCGCTGGAGAGGACTAGGGCTGCATTAGGACACCTGAAGTGCAGCTGCTGGAGAGTCAGCAGAACCGCCCGGAGACAGCCACGCTTGCCTCCCAGCCCGGGAAGCCCAGAGACCCAGAGCATAGACATCTCTCAGAGCATCTCTGCCAGCAGGAGACATTGGGTGAGGAATAGAGCCGTCCCGCCTTCGGGCAGGAGCCATTCAGGAGACCCAGCGTGGGGGGAATCGGGCTGTGTGTGTACAATGTCTAGCACTGCAGGGCCCTGATCCGGGACTGAGCCCTCTGGGCACTGCCGAAATACAAAGGAGAACAGCAGGGCTGGAGGATTTACCGGCTCCGTGTGAGGAGGGCTGGTTGGGTTGAGCCAGCAGTGAGTCCCCAGTAACACAGAGCTGCGCTAGTGATGGAAGATCTATTTTGTCTTCCCTACTTAGCACAGTTCAAAACTTAGCACTGACCAGCTGCAAGGATCCTGGCGGGCCCTGGTATGCTTGTAGCAGCAGACTCAATGTTTGGGAAAAGCGAGATATGTGCAATAGGCAATGTAGTTCCATCTGGGCACCAGCCAGCTCCTGTGCCCCAGAGAGCTCTCACAGCTCACACTGAACCAGGGACAAAGGGGTCAGGAGGTTGGAAGAGAAGGTGCCATCCTGGGACCCAGGAGACCCATAGTCAATTCCCAGCTCTGCCACAGATGCTCTGCGTGGCCTCGGGCAAATCCCTTATTCCCTCTGTGCTGCAGTTCCCTGTCTGTTCAGTGGGGGTAGCAGCCAGGCCCTGCCCTGCAGGGGGCGGTTAGAATAAATGCAATCGAGGTTGGACAGTGCTCTGATGCCACGGGGATGAGGGCCAGGATGGTGCCTAAGACAGACCAAAAGCAAGGGGGAGCTACAGAACCGGTGGTGAGAGGGGTTTGGCCTTTGACAGTCTGCTCTGGGTGCCTGGGCTGTCAGACCCCAGCCAGCCACTGGCATTGCCAGCCTCCCTGATCTCTGGTGCTGCTGCTCTCCCTGCTTCTAGGAGTCACTGCCTCCCCCTGGGCCGAGACTCCCGCAGCAATCATCTCCTGGGGCTGCCGTGGCACTGAGCGGCTAGCAAGGCCTGAGACTCAGCTGGGGTGGGGGGCTGCTCTTAAAGCAGCTTTTGTGTTGTTGCCGCGGTGGGAGGGGAAGCAGAGATGGGGCCATTTTACATCCTACGGCCAAGGCGCCCAGCAGCTTGGGCAGGCGCAAAGAGCCGCCCGCGTGGGCTGGGAGCTGGGGGAGGGGAGCGTTCGGGAACCCCTGTTCTGCGCTGTCACAAGGAGGAGGAACCGGGATGGAACTGATTCTCCCACTCGGGGATCCGGAGACCCCCCTCCCCCTGGCTCCAGCTGTATGGATGCGGGGAGGGGCTCTGGCCTGGGGTCTGCAGGAGCTGGGACTAGATGAGCCCAGCGGTCCCTTCCGGCCTAAAGTCTGTGACTGTGGGGAGCGGAAGGTCCCTCCCATGACCCCGGTGGGGAAGGAGAGGCTCTAAAGGCCTGGCGAGGCCAGAACTAGTCTGGGCTGGGGCATCCCATGGCTGGGCAGTCACACATTGACTGGCTTGTGACTCGCCTGCCCATTGTGACCCGCCCCCTGCTGGCTGCCAAAGCCTCATCCCCTCACTGCCAGGCTTGTCTCTGGCAGAGCGAGAGCTGGCACGTGCCGCTGGGAAAGCTGATCCGGCCGTTTCAGCTCCGCCACTGGTAGCAGAAAGTGGGTGGCCCATATACACGCTGGCTTCTGCCCACTCCTGACTCCAGGTAGGAGAATCTTCTATTGCCCGCCTCTGCTTTTCCATTGCATCGCCAGCCACACCGAGCCTTCCCCGAGCTCCTGGCCGGGCGGCGCATGTCTACCAAGTGCCCCTTTATCCCCCCACCTAGAGACTTAAGAAATGCATAGGGGAAACTGAGGCACCCCTACAGTATTCAGAGGAAACCTTAAGAACAGTCCCACTTCGTCACAGTGAGGGAGTTGGAGAGTCTGTGGGAAGCCACCTCTCTTGTGAAATCAACCACCCCCACACGGTGCGGGCCGCTCCAGATCGGGGGAAGGGGCCAGCTGTGAATTTGGAGCCAGATCCTGGTTTGGATCTGAATCCACCGGCGCTGCGGAGCGTTCAGATGTGGGGAGCTAGCTCCCGCCCGTGCCAGATCACAAAGTGCCACTTCAGCCAGCCGCCTGCCAGGCTCTGGCAGCGCCCTGTGTGAAGCTGCAGCTGGGCCCTCCAGAGCCGAGCTGCTGCTCCTCCTCTCTGCTGGCCAGCCAGCCGCAGCGCCTCAGCACCTGCCCGCTCAGCCCCAGCTCAGTGCTCCTGCCTCCCCAATTTCCTCCCTGGCGCTGCACCTCGCCCCCTGCACCTGGCATGTCAATACCCAGCGGGGCCGGGAGCCAAGCGCCCCGGGAGCCATCTGTAAGGTGCTGATTCCCTCCTGTGCTGGGCTCCAGCTAATCCACAAGCCAGGAACTGGCCTTGTGACTCCCCGAGCAGGTATATCAGTCTCACAGCAGCAGCTCAGTCTGCTCAACATCACTCCAGGGCCAGGAACTCGCTCCTGCCTGACATAGGCAACAGGCTGAGCCTGCTCCAGCCCTGTTCCTAGTCCTACTCCAGCCCTGGTCTCGCTGCAGCCTTGCTCCACCCATGCCCTGCCCCGCCCCCTGAGTCCAGCTCCAGCCACTAGGCCTGACCACCCCCATCACCTTTACTGACACCATCACTTCCATAGGAAATGGCACTGAGGTTGCCGGGGGAACAGGCATTCTCAGGGTGCCAGGAGCCATTGTTCTATTTACCAGGACAGTCCGATGCCAGGACAGTGCCCCTGAGCGCTGGAGAGGACTAGGGCTGCATTAGGACACCTGAAGTGCAGCTGCTGGAGAGTCAGCAGAACCGCCCGGAGACAGCCACGCTTGCCTCCCAGCCCGGGAAGCCCAGAGACCCAGAGCATAGACATCTCTCAGAGCATCTCTGCCAGCAGGAGACCTTGGGTGAGGAATAGAGCCGTCCTGCCTTCGGGCAGGAGCCATTCAGGAGACCCAGCGTGGGGGGAATCGGGCTGTGTGTGTACAATGTCTAGCACTGCAGGGCCCTGATCCGGGACTGAGCCTCTGGGCACTGCCGAAATACAAAGGAGAACAGCAGGGCTGGAGGATTTACCGGCTCCGTGTGAGGAGGGCTGGTTGGGTTGAGCCAGCAGTGAGTCCCCAGTAACACAGAGCTGCGCTAGTGATGGAAGATCTATTTTGTCTTCCCTACTTAGCACAGTTCAAAACTTAGCACTGACCAGCTGCAAGGATCCTGGCGGGCCCTGGTATGCTTGTAGCAGCAGACTCAATGTTTGGGAAAAGCGAGATATGTGCAATAGGCAATGTAGTTCCATCTGGGCACCAGCCAGCTCCTGTGCCCCAGAGAGCTCTCACAGCTCACACTGAACCAGGGACAAAGGGGGCAGGAGGTTGGAAGAGAAGGTGCCATCCTGGGACCCAGGAGACCCATAGTCAATTCCCAGCTCTGCCACAGATGCTCTGCGTGGCCTCGGGCAAATCCCTTATTCCCTCTGTGCTGCAGTTCCCTGTCTGTTCAGTAGGGGTAGCAGCCAGGCCCTGCCCTGCAGGGGGCGGTTAGAATAAATGCAATCGAGGTTGGACAGTGCTCTGATGCCACGGGGATGAGGGCCAGGATGGTGCCTAAGACAGACCAAAAGCAAGGGGGAGCTACAGAACCGGTGGTGAGAGGGGTTTGGCCTTTGACAGTCTGCTCTGGGTGCCTGGGCTGTCAGACCCCAGCCAGCCACTGGCATTGCCAGCCTCCCTGATCTCTGGTGCTGCTGCTCTCCCTGCTTCTAGGAGTCACTGCCTCCCCCTGGGCCGAGACTCCCGCAGCGATCATCTCCTGGGGCTGCCGTGGCACTGAGCGGCTAGCAAGGCCTGAGACTCAGCTGGGGTGGGGGGCTGCTCTTAAAGCAGCTTTTGTGTTGTTGCCGCGGTGGGAGGGGAAGCAGAGATGGGGCCATTTTACATCCTACGGCCAAGGCGCCCAGCAGCTTGGGCAGGCGCAAAGAGCCGCCCGCGTGGGCTGGGAGCTGGGGGAGGGGAGCGTTCGGGAACCCCTGTTCTGCGCTGTCACAAGGAGGAGGAACCGGGATGGAACTGATTCTCCCACTCGGGGATCCGGAGACCCCCCTCCCCCTGGCTCCAGCTGTATGGATGCGGGGAGGGGCTCTGGCCTGGGGTCTGCAGGAGCTGGGACTAGATGAGCCCAGCGGTCCCTTACGGCCTAAAGTCTGTGACTGTGGGGAGCGGAAGGTCCCTCCCATGACCCCGGTGGGGAAGGAGAGGCTCTAAAGCCCTGGCGAGGCCAGAACTAGTCTGGGCTGGGGCATCCCATGGCTGGGCAGTCACACATTGACTGGCTTGTGACTCGCCTGCCCATTGTGACCCGCCCCCTGCTGGCTGCCAAAGCCTCATCCCCTCACTGCCAGGCTTGTCTCTGGCAGAGCGAGAGCTGGCACGTGCCGCTGGGAAAGCTGATCCGGCCGTTTCAGCTCCGCCACTGGTAGCAGAAAGTGGGTGGCCCATATACACGCTGGCTTCTGCCCACTCCTGACTCCAGGTAGGAGAATCTTCTATTGCCCGCCTCTGCTTTTCCATTGCATAGCAAGCCACACCGAGCCTTCCCCGAGCTCCTGGCCGGGCGGCGCATGTCTACCAAGTGCCCCTTTATCCCCCCACCTAGAGACTTAAGAAATGCATAGGGGAAACTGAGGCACCCCTACAGTATTCAGAGGAAACCTTAAGAACAGTCCCACTTCGTCACAGTGAGGGAGTTGGAGAGTCTGTGGGAAGCCACCTCTCTTGTGAAATCAACCACCCCCACACGGTGCGGGCCGCTCCAGATCGGGGGAAGGGGCCAGCTGTGAATTTGGAGCCAGATCCTGGTTTGGATCTGAATCCACCGGCGCTGCGGAGCGTTCAGATGTGGGGAGCTAGCTCCCGCCCGTGCCAGATCACAAAGTGCCACTTCAGCCAGCCGCCTGCCAGGCTCTGGCAGCGCCCTGTGTGAAGCTGCAGCTGGGCCCTCCAGAGCCGAGCTGCTGCTCCTCCTCTCTGCTGGCCAGCCAGCCGCAGCGCCTCAGCACCTGCCCGCTCAGCCCCAGCTCAGTGCTCCTGCCTCCCCAATTTCCTCCCTGGCGCTGCACCTCGCCCCCTGCACCTGGCATGTCAATACCCAGCGGGGCCGGGAGCCAAGCGCCCCGGGAGCCACCTGTAAGGTGCTGATTCCCTCCTGTGCTGGGCTCCAGCTAATCCACAAGCCAGGAACTGGCCTTGTGACTCCCCGAGCAGGTATATCAGTCTCACAGCAGCAGCTCAGTCTGCTCAACATCACTCCAGGGCCAGGAACTCGCTCCTGCCTGACATAGGCAACAGGCTGAGCCTGCTCCAGCCCTGTTCCTAGTCCTACTCCAGCCCTGGTCTCGCTGCAGCCTTGCTCCACCCATGCCCTGCCCCGCCCCCTGAGTCCAGCTCCAGCCACTAGGCCTGACCACCCCCATCACCTTTACTGACACCATCACTTCCATAGGAAATGGCACTGAGGTTGCCGGGGGAACAGGCATTCTCAGGGTGCCAGGAGCCATTGTTCTATTTACCAGGACAGTCCGATGCCAGGACAGTGCCCCTGAGCGCTGGAGAGGACTAGGGCTGCATTAGGACACCTGAAGTGCAGCTGCTGGAGAGTCAGCAGAACCGCCCGGAGACAGCCACGCTTGCCTCCCAGCCCGGGAAGCCCAGAGACCCAGAGCATAGACATCTCTCAGAGCATCTCTGCCAGCAGGAGACATTGGGTGAG
The DNA here is from genome assembly GCF_028017835.1 of Emys orbicularis. Lineage (NCBI taxonomy): Eukaryota > Metazoa > Chordata > Testudines > Emydidae > Emys > Emys orbicularis. The sequence goes on along the minus strand of NC_088686.1, from coordinate 70,559,976 downwards.
GAATAGAGCCGTCCCGCCTTCGGGCAGGAGCCATTCAGGAGACCCAGCGTGGGGGGAATCGGGCTGTGTGTGTACAATGTCTAGCACTGGAGGGCCCTGATCCGGGACTGAGCCCTCTGGGCACTGCCGAAATACAAAGGAGAACAGCAGGGCTGGAGGATTTACCGGCTCCGTGTGAGGAGGGCTGGTTGGGTTGAGCCAGCAGTGAGTCCCCAGTAACACAGAGCTGCGCTAGTGATGGAAGATCTATTTTGTCTTCCCTACTTAGCACAGTTCAAAACTTAGCACTGACCAGCTGCAAGGATCCTGGCGGGCCCTGGTATGCTTGTAGCAGCAGACTCAATGTTTGGGAAAAGCGAGATATGTGCAATAGGCAATGTAGTTCCATCTGGGCACCAGCCAGCTCCTGTGCCCCAGAGAGCTCTCACAGCTCACACTGAACCAGGGACAAAGGGGGCAGGAGGTTGGAAGAGAAGGTGCCATCCTGGGACCCAGGAGACCCATAGTCAATTCCCAGCTCTGCCACAGATGCTCTGCGTGGCCTCGGGCAAATCCCTTATTCCCTCTGTGCTGCAGTTCCCTGTCTGTTCAGTGGGGGTAGCAGCCAGGCCCTGCCCTGCAGGGGGCGGTTAGAATAAATGCAATCGAGGTTGGACAGTGCTCTGATGCCACGGGGATGAGGGCCAGGATGGTGCCTAAGACAGACCAAAAGCAAGGGGGAGCTACAGAACCGGTGGTGAGAGGGGTTTGGCCTTTGACAGTCTGCTCTGGGTGCCTGGGCTGTCAGACCCCAGCCAGCCACTGGCATTGCCAGCCTCCCTGATCTCTGGTGCTGCTGCTCTCCCTGCTTCTAGGAGTCACTGCCTCCCCCTGGGCCGAGACTCCCGCAGCAATCATCTCCTGGGGCTGCCGTGGCACTGAGCGGCTAGCAAGGCCTGAGACTCAGCTGGGGTGGGGGGCTGCTCTTAAAGCAGCTTTTGTGTTGTTGCCGCGGTGGGAGGGGAAGCAGAGATGGGGCCATTTTACATCCTACGGCCAAGGCGCCCAGCAGCTTGGGCAGGCGCAAAGAGCCGCCCGCGTGGGCTGGGAGCTGGGGGAGGGGAGCGTTCGGGAACCCCTGTTCTGCGCTGTCACAAGGAGGAGGAACCGGGATGGAACTGATTCTCCCACTCGGGGATCCGGAGACCCCCCTCCCCCTGGCTCCAGCTGTATGGATGCGGGGAGGGGCTCTGGCCTGGGGTCTGCAGGAGCTGGGACTAGATGAGCCCAGCGGTCCCTTCCGGCCTAAAGTCTGTGACTGTGGGGAGCGGAAGGTCCCTCCCATGACCCCGGTGGGGAAGGAGAGGCTCTAAAGGCCTGGCGAGGCCAGAACTAGTCTGGGCTGGGGCATCCCATGGCTGGGCAGTCACACATTGACTGGCTTGTGACTCGCCTGCCCATTGTGACCCGCCCCCTGCTGGCTGCCAAAGCCTCATCCCCTCACTGCCAGGCTTGTCTCTGGCAGAGCGAGAGCTGGCACGTGCCGCTGGGAAAGCTGATCCGGCCGTTTCAGCTCCGCCACTGGTAGCAGAAAGTGGGTGGCCCATATACACGCTGGCTTCTGCCCACTCCTGACTCCAGGTAGGAGAATCTTCTATTGCCCGCCTCTGCTTTTCCATTGCATCGCCAGCCACACCGAGCCTTCCCCGAGCTCCTGGCCGGGCGGCGCATGTCTACCAAGTGCCCCTTTATCCCCCCACCTAGAGACTTAAGAAATGCATAGGGGAAACTGAGGCACCCCTACAGTATTCAGAGGAAACCTTAAGAACAGTCCCACTTCGTCACAGTGAGGGAGTTGGAGAGTCTGTGGGAAGCCACCTCTCTTGTGAAATCAACCACCCCCACACGGTGCGGGCCGCTCCAGATCGGGGGAAGGGGCCAGCTGTGAATTTGGAGCCAGATCCTGGTTTGGATCTGAATCCACCGGCGCTGCGGAGCGTTCAGATGTGGGGAGCTAGCTCCCGCCCGTGCCAGATCACAAAGTGCCACTTCAGCCAGCCGCCTGCCAGGCTCTGGCAGCGCCCTGTGTGAAGCTGCAGCTGGGCCCTCCAGAGCCGAGCTGCTGCTCCTCCTCTCTGCTGGCCAGCCAGCCGCAGCGCCTCAGCACCTGCCCGCTCAGCCCCAGCTCAGTGCTCCTGCCTCCCCAATTTCCTCCCTGGCGCTGCACCTCGCCCCCTGCACCTGGCATGTCAATACCCAGCGGGGCCGGGAGCCAAGCGCCCCGGGAGCCATCTGTAAGGTGCTGATTCCCTCCTGTGCTGGGCTCCAGCTAATCCACAAGCCAGGAACTGGCCTTGTGACTCCCCGAGCAGGTATATCAGTCTCACAGCAGCAGCTCAGTCTGCTCAACATCACTCCAGGGCCAGGAACTCGCTCCTGCCTGACATAGGCAACAGGCTGAGCCTGCTCCAGCCCTGTTCCTAGTCCTACTCCAGCCCTGGTCTCGCTGCAGCCTTGCTCCACCCATGCCCTGCCCCGCCCCCTGAGTCCAGCTCCAGCCACTAGGCCTGACCACCCCCATCACCTTTACTGACACCATCACTTCCATAGGAAATGGCACTGAGGTTGCCGGGGGAACAGGCATTCTCAGGGTGCCAGGAGCCATTGTTCTATTTACCAGGACAGTCCGATGCCAGGACAGTGCCCCTGAGCGCTGGAGAGGACTAGGGCTGCATTAGGACACCTGAAGTGCAGCTGCTGGAGAGTCAGCAGAACCGCCCGGAGACAGCCACGCTTGCCTCCCAGCCCGGGAAGCCCAGAGACCCAGAGCATAGACATCTCTCAGAGCATCTCTGCCAGCAGGAGACATTGGGTGAGGAATAGAGCCGTCCTGCCTTCGGGCAGGAGCCATTCAGGAGACCCAGCGTGGGGGGAATCGGGCTGTGTGTGTACAATGTCTAGCACTGCAGGGCCCTGATCCGGGACTGAGCCTCTGGGCACTGCCGAAATACAAAGGAGAACAGCAGGGCTGGAGGATTTACCGGCTCCGTGTGAGGAGGGCTGGTTGGGTTGAGCCAGCAGTGAGTCCCCAGTAACACAGAGCTGCGCTAGTGATGGAAGATCTATTTTGTCTTCCCTACTTAGCACAGTTCAAAACTTAGCACTGACCAGCTGCAAGGATCCTGGCGGGCCCTGGTATGCTTGTAGCAGCAGACTCAATGTTTGGGAAAAGCGAGATATGTGCAATAGGCAATGTAGTTCCATCTGGGCACCAGCCAGCTCCTGTGCCCCAGAGAGCTCTCACAGCTCACACTGAACCAGGGACAAAGGGGGCAGGAGGTTGGAAGAGAAGGTGCCATCCTGGGACCCAGGAGACCCATAGTCAATTCCCAGCTCTGCCACAGATGCTCTGCGTGGCCTCGGGCAAATCCCTTATTCCCTCTGTGCTGCAGTTCCCTGTCTGTTCAGTAGGGGTAGCAGCCAGGCCCTGCCCTGCAGGGGGCGGTTAGAATAAATGCAATCGAGGTTGGACAGTGCTCTGATGCCACGGGGATGAGGGCCAGGATGGTGCCTAAGACAGACCAAAAGCAAGGGGGAGCTACAGAACCGGTGGTGAGAGAGGTTTGGCCTTTGACAGTCTGCTCTGGGTGCCTGGGCTGTCAGACCCCAGCCAGCCACTGGCATTGCCAGCCTCCCTGATCTCTGGTGCTGCTGCTCTCCCTGCTTCTAGGAGTCACTGCCTCCCCCTGGGCCGAGACTCCCGCAGCGATCATCTCCTGGGGCTGCCGTGGCACTGAGCGGCTAGCAAGGCCTGAGACTCAGCTGGGGTGGGGGGCTGCTCTTAAAGCAGCTTTTGTGTTGTTGCCGCGGTGGGAGGGGAAGCAGAGATGGGGCCATTTTACATCCTACGGCCAAGGCGCCCAGCAGCTTGGGCAGGCGCAAAGAGCCGCCCGCGTGGGCTGGGAGCTGGGGGAGGGGAGCGTTCGGGAACCCCTGTTCTGCGCTGTCACAAGGAGGAGGAACCGGGATGGAACTGATTCTCCCACTCGGGGATCCGGAGACCCCCCTCCCCCTGGCTCCAGCTGTATGGATGCGGGGAGGGGCTCTGGCCTGGGGTCTGCAGGAGCTGGGACTAGATGAGCCCAGCGGTCCCTTACGGCCTAAAGTCTGTGACTGTGGGGAGCGGAAGGTCCCTCCCATGACCCCGGTGGGGAAGGAGAGGCTCTAAAGCCCTGGCGAGGCCAGAACTAGTCTGGGCTGGGGCATCCCATGGCTGGGCAGTCACACATTGACTGGCTTGTGACTCGCCTGCCCATTGTGACCCGCCCCCTGCTGGCTGCCAAAGCCTCATCCCCTCACTGCCAGGCTTGTCTCTGGCAGAGCGAGAGCTGGCACGTGCCGCTGGGAAAGCTGATCCGGCCGTTTCAGCTCCGCCACTGGTAGCAGAAAGTGGGTGGCCCATATACACGCTGGCTTCTGCCCACTCCTGACTCCAGGTAGGAGAATCTTCTATTGCCCGCCTCTGCTTTTCCATTGCATAGCAAGCCACACCGAGCCTTCCCCGAGCTCCTGGCCGGGCGGCGCATGTCTACCAAGTGCCCCTTTATCCCCCCACCTAGAGACTTAAGAAATGCATAGGGGAAACTGAGGCACCCCTACAGTATTCAGAGGAAACCTTAAGAACAGTCCCACTTCGTCACAGTGAGGGAGTTGGAGAGTCTGTGGGAAGCCACCTCTCTTGTGAAATCAACCACCCCCACACGGTGCGGGCCGCTCCAGATCGGGGGAAGGGGCCAGCTGTGAATTTGGAGCCAGATCCTGGTTTGGATCTGAATCCACCGGCGCTGCGGAGCGTTCAGATGTGGGGAGCTAGCTCCCGCCCGTGCCAGATCACAAAGTGCCACTTCAGCCAGCCGCCTGCCAGGCTCTGGCAGCGCCCTGTGTGAAGCTGCAGCTGGGCCCTCCAGAGCCGAGCTGCTGCTCCTCCTCTCTGCTGGCCAGCCAGCCGCAGCGCCTCAGCACCTGCCCGCTCAGCCCCAGCTCAGTGCTCCTGCCTCCCCAATTTCCTCCCTGGCGCTGCACCTCGCCCCCTGCACCTGGCATGTCAATACCCAGCGGGGCCGGGAGCCAAGCGCCCCGGGAGCCATCTGTAAGGTGCTGATTCCCTCCTGTGCTGGGCTCCAGCTAATCCACAAGCCAGGAACTGGCCTTGTGACTCCCCGAGCAGGTATATCAGTCTCACAGCAGCAGCTCAGTCTGCTCAACATCACTCCAGGGCCAGGAACTCGCTCCTGCCTGACATAGGCAACAGGCTGAGCCTGCTCCAGCCCTGTTCCTAGTCCTACTCCAGCCCTGGTCTCGCTGCAGCCTTGCTCCACCCATGCCCTGCCCCGCCCCCTGAGTCCAGCTCCAGCCACTAGGCCTGACCACCCCCATCACCTTTACTGACACCATCACTTCCATAGGAAATGGCACTGAGGTTGCCGGGGGAACAGGCATTCTCAGGGTGCCAGGAGCCATTGTTCTATTTACCAGGACAGTCCGATGCCAGGACAGTGCCCCTGAGCGCTGGAGAGGACTAGGGCTGCATTAGGACACCTGAAGTGCAGCTGCTGGAGAGTCAGCAGAACCGCCCGGAGACAGCCACGCTTGCCTCCCAGCCCGGGAAGCCCAGAGACCCAGAGCATAGACATCTCTCAGAGCATCTCTGCCAGCAGGAGACATTGGGTGAGGAATAGAGCCGTCCCGCCTTCGGGCAGGAGCCATTCAGGAGACCCAGCGTGGGGGGAATCGGGCTGTGTGTGTACAATGTCTAGCACTGCAGGGCCCTGATCCGGGACTGAGCCCTCTGGGCACTGCCGAAATACAAAGGAGAACAGCAGGGCTGGAGGATTTACCGGCTCCGTGTGAGGAGGGCTGGTTGGGTTGAGCCAGCAGTGAGTCCCCAGTAACACAGAGCTGCGCTAGTGATGGAAGATCTATTTTGTCTTCCCTACTTAGCACAGTTCAAAACTTAGCACTGACCAGCTGCAAGGATCCTGGCGGGCCCTGGTATGCTTGTAGCAGCAGACTCAATGTTTGGGAAAAGCGAGATATGTGCAATAGGCAATGTAGTTCCATCTGGGAAGGTCCTGAGCGGAAGGTCCCTCCCATGACCCCGGTGGGGAAGGAGAGGCTCTAAAGCCCTGGCGAGGCCAGAACTAGTCTGGGCTGGGACTCGCCTGCCCATTGTGACACGCCCCCTGCTGGCTGCCAAAGCCTCATCCCCTCACTGCCAGGCTTGTCTCTGACAGAGCGAGACCTGGCACTTGCCGCTGGGAAAGCTGATCCGGCCATTTCAGCTCCGCCACCGGCAGCAGAAAGTGGGTGGCCCATATACACGCTGGCTTCTGCCCACTCCTGACTCCAGGCAGGAGAATCTTCTATTGCCCGCCTCTGCTTTTCCATTGCATCGCCAACCACACCGAGGTTAGATGAGAAGGTACCAGCCTCCCTGCCGCTCTCCTGCCTTCTGCTCCTGCCCCTTCACGGGTGTGTCTGAGCAACTCCTGCTGCTCACGAGCCCGCCCCAGCTTCCCCACCCCGCTGGCCTCGCCCACCTGCGAACTGCCACGGCCCCAATATTCCTGGGGGAAGGGATCAGGGTCATTTCATTGGGCAGGAAGAATCCTGAGTGGTTGGATCCAGCCTGTCTGCTGTGCAGCTTGTGAACCAGGAGAAGGAAAGGTGAGAGTGACCCAGAGGAGGCTGTTTGGCCTGTGGGATGGGCTGCTGGCCTGGGAGTTCGGAGACCTGGGTTCTAATCCTGGGTGACTTTGAGCACATTGCTTCCCTTGTTTCCCTGCTGGCTGCCTTGGCTAGTTAGAGTCTGAGCCCTCCAGCCCAGCGATTGTCTGCAGCACCTGGTGCAACAGGGCCCTGAGCTCAGCTGGTATCTGGAGGTGCTGGTGGGACAGAAATAACTGGGCTGGCCCTGATGCTGAATGGGGCAATTGCCTCTCATCACTCACAAGCAATGCCTTGTCCTGGCTCCTTGTAGGATGGCTGAGGAGGGCCGGCCAGAGCCCAGGCGCGCCTGGGAGGAGACAAAACCTCCCCCAGGGAAGAGTCGGCGGAAGAGGCCATGGCAGCAGCAGGGGCTGTGTGTGCCTCAGCCCTTCCGTGCCGGTGAGTGGGCGCCTTCTGGGTGGGCGGAGGGGGCTGCAAAAATGGCTGGGGCCATGGCCCTGCATTGGGGTGGGGCTTGGCCCCTGTGGGGGTTGGGTGGCAAGACTAGGGTGTCACTGGGGGGAGAAGACTCCATAGACCTTGTACTGCTCTGAGTTGCCACGAGATGGAGAGACAGACAGGAAAACCCAGGCAGGGGGGAATGGCCCCTCCTGCTGGCAGCAGCTGCAGCCACTAAAGCTGATCGGGGCATTGGGGCGGCGGCAGAAGCATCAGGTGGAGACTGACTGAATCGCCCACCCCGATCTGTCACGCTGCAGGGTCGGAGGATGTTTTCCACCAGTCGAAGGGGATGCTCGGTGCACGGTGGGTTGTTAAAGCCTAGGATTGCAGGGCGCCGGCCAGAGCATAAGATGCTCCCTGATGTTGCAGCCCCATCTGCTGGCTGGCTCCTTTGTAGCATGTCGCAGCACAGGGCATTTGGGGGGGAGTGTTGACGATGGGAGCCCAGTGCCTGCCCAGGTTACACCCAGTGGCTGTGGCAGGAGAGGCAGTCAGAACAAGCAGAACGGGCAGGCTCTGGGTCCCCATATCCCATGCAGACTGGGCAGCTGTTCCCTCTCCTGCCGCAAGGACCAGACCGATTCACTCCCAGTCCCTCTGCCCCCTCCAGCAATGGCCCGGAGAGTGGGGACACCCCTCATGGCCTGACATCGTCCCTCCTTCCAGGTGTGGCGCTCCCCAAATCCCCAGACTGAGCCTGCATGCTGGGTGGGGAAGTGGGGTGGCCGCTGGGAACCAGGGCTCCGACTGGGTCTTTGCTGGGCTGGGCAGCAAAGAGGTGGGGAAGCCAGGGATCGCTGTGCCAGACCCTGCCGTGCATCGGGGCTGCTCCCCTGCTGGGGCGGGAGTGGGGACAAGGGTTTTCTCTAAGATCTCTGTCACCCAGCCTGCAGCTTGGCAGACCCAGGTATTACCACTGCTCTGTCTTTGATCAGATTCACCATCCTCCTGCTTGAAGGGGCTATACTTGAATGAGAGAGAGGCCCTGGAGTGCATAGATGCCTTTCTGAAGGACAATGAACAGGTACCAAGAGCCCTCCTCTGACCTGTCAGCTAGTGCCCTGTCCACATGCACATCTGCCCTTCTCCAGATGATGCATGGATTCTAAGGCCAGACGGAACCACTGTGACCTCCTGTATAACACAGGCCAGAGACCTGCCCCCAAATAATTCCTGGCCATGACCATGGCACCCCACCCAACTGCTGAGTCTTCCCTGCATCCTCTGAGCCCAACGCTCCCCCCCTGCAGCCAGGCAGAGAGATTGTGTGTGGGGGGGGTCGCCTCACCACTCCTACAGCCACTGGCCTCCGCACATTCCCTGGCTGTGCTGGTGGGAAGAGCACAACCCTGGCCATGGCCCCTACCAGGAGCAGGGCTACCCAGTCTCCAGATGGTGCACAGGACCCAGTGTGCCCTTGGCCAAGCGGCCCGGACAGCCCGTACTAGACATGAGATGCCCAAGCCGCGCCCCCCCCCCCCCCCCCCCGCCCCAGGTGTGTCTGCACATGCTAGCGCTCATGGCCACCATCACTTGGGAGCCAAATGCCACCAGCACTAATGAATTCACCCTCCTACTCACCATGAGGTGGGGAACTGAGGCACAGCATGAGGCCTAGCGCCTCAAAAGTATTGATCACCCATAGGCATTAGGCACCTAAATCCCTTTGCACCCCTGGGCCTAAGCAACTTGCCTGAGTTCCCGCAGGGAGAGCTGGGAATTGAGTCAGGTCTCCAGCCATTGCCTTAGCCACACCGCCGCCCTTCCGCAAGCAACCCGGGGCCGGGAAGCGTTCAGCACGCACGGCCTCCGGGTAACGAGGCTAGTGGCTTCCAGCTCCCGTAACCGTGGCCGGCTCGCCCTGGCCCCACTTGTTTTGCAGGTGTGTTGGGACACCCTCAGCAGTGCTGCGGAATTCCTGAAGTGGCACCAGCTCGGTGGCTTCATCCAGCACAAGGATACCTGGCAAAGCTGTGACTGCCTGGTGAGGGAGCCCTCAGGTCATTCACTGCGCAGCCCTCGCTGGTAGGAGCGGGGGAATCGGTGGATAGGGCACCCCCCATTGCCCGGCTCTGTGCCCACACTGAGCCCCAGCCCCGGGACCACTCCTGGCCCTGGGTGTAGTCCCTCTGCGTGATCCCCCCAGCACAGGAAGGAGGGGTGAAAACAGGACGTGCGCTCCACACACCTGGAACCCGGCCTGCAGGACGGAAAGGCCTTTAATAACCTTGTGCTCCCTTGTTCTGGTCCTAGCTGACGCGCTACAAGGGGAGAGCCAACAACTTTCTGTGCCAGACCATGGCCTTTCTGGAGAACCCACAGGCTCCAATTAGAGAAATGGCCATCATGTTCATAGGTAACCACAGAGCAGGGGTCCCTTTAGCAGGGGGGCTGGATCCGGTCCCAGGCTCTCCTCAGTCCCTGCCAGCAGCGAGAAGTAACCCTTGGGCTCCTGATTGTCTAATGAAGGGACGGGGCAGTCCTAGAAATAGTGAGTGAATGGGGTTCATTGGGACTTCTTGCCTGTGGCTGGAGGCTCCCCCATTTGTGGAGGGCAGCAGGGATGTTTAGTGAGGGTTGCTGGTTGTTCTTGCTAGTCCCCTGCCTCCCGCCTCCCAGCCTGCTGCCTCCTTGTCACAGGCCGAGAGGTACAGCGCTGGCTTGGGCTGCTGGGGCTCTCCAGGGCGCTGTGGCTCTGACCCCCATTTCCTTCCTTTCAATCTTAGACCTCAAAGGCTTGCAGGAGGACAGCAACTCCTCGGTCCAAAGCCTGGCTTATCAGACCATCTTCATCCTGGAGGCGTTCAAGAACCACCCTCCAGCCCGCTGCAGCCTATGCACATTTTTTCATTGGATAAGAACAACGTGTACTAAGGAGAGCCCGGTCATTGAAGCTGCCCAGCTGCCCTAGCTCTGGGAAAAGCCAGCCTCCCTTCCCTGGGAGCTTCGTACCAGAGCATGGCTTCTTCCCCATTGGCCGCCTGCCCTGCGCAGCCATGTGAGTAGTTAACTGCTCGATAGCTTTCATCACCATGTACTTTTTGACAGGTTTCCATGCACTGTGTAGCACTTACGTCCCGCCCTCCGTCCCCGTTTCCGGTTGTGTATGTTTTTGGCGCCGTCGGCCATTTTGAAAATTTATTTTGTATTATTTTTCTGTGTTTGGCCGGGGGAAGGTTGTGTGCCTGTGTTTTGACATATTTAGAGAAAAAGTATGAATGAGTAGAAAGAGAGACTGTAAGGGGTTCACGGCTCCCTCCCCGTCCGTCTGGGCGGGAGACCACGCCCTTTGCTATGATAGTAGTATAAGGGCCCTACCATCAATTAAACCCTATCCCCGCCCCTTGACCCCTCCCACCTGTCACCAGAAGTCCCACCCCATGGGGGTATTACTTCCAGGGTCAAGGTGCCACCTGACCGGAAGCAAGGTGTGTCATGTGACCCCTCTAAGAACTCCCCCCACCACCCTCTACCAATCAGGAGGGGTTTCGTCCCGATAGGGCCGCCCCGAGAGGAGATTTTGACCAATCAGGGGGACTTCCGGGGCGGGGGTGACCCGTCCGGAAGTGGGTCGTGTGACCCCTCTAAGAACTCCCCCCACTACCCTCTACCAATCAGGAGGGGTTTTGTGCCGAAAGAACCACCCCGAGAGGAGATTTTGACCAATCAGGGGGACATCCGGGGCGGGGGTGACCCGTCTGGAAGTGGGTCGTGTGACCCCTCTAAGAACTCCCCCCACCACCCTCTACCAATCAGGAGGGGTTTCGTCCCAACAGGACCTCCCCGAGAGGAGATTTTGACCAATCAGGGTGACTTCTGGGTTGGGGTGACCCCTCCGGAAGGGAGTCGTGTGACCCCACTAAGAACGCCTCCCAAGGCTCTCCGCCAATCAGAGTGCAGCACCATTACCCCATAAGTCCCAGCGCCAGACAGAGGAGGCGGCCATCTCTTACCAAGGACACGTGTTTTCGAAAGCGCGGAAAGGCTGCTGAGAGGAAACATGGACTCCTTCACCACCCCCGTGAGAACTTCGGACTTTGTTTTAGCCCCAACCGTCTTTGACCTTGTGTGGAGCAGGTGTTACATCAGCGACAGTTCCAAGGAGGACCCTTTGACCCAGCCATTGATGGATACGTCGGAACCCGACCCCAAAACCCTTGTGAGACAGCCCGATGAACGTGACGGCCTCTCTTTCTCCACCCCCTCAGGAGGTGGAAGGCGATCGCAGCGCGGGGGAGGCACCACCTTTCCTTTTCAGCGGTCTCTTTCCTTTTTCTTTTCAGCTTGTTTTCCCTCTGGTCTAAGGATCTCTTATGTTTTGACTGTACTGTGGAGCAAACAACAACATTATTATAAAACACATTAAACCATCTTGTAAACATACATATCACACACACACACACACACACTTCATTAGGGTGTTTTTCTATTTAAAAAGTCATAGCTTTACAACAAAATAATCCATTTCAGGCTGTACAACAAACAGGTTTTTAAATACATCTCATTTTGCAGAATAAAAACCAAAACTGCTTTTAAAATCCATTTTGCAGAGAAACCCTTGTTAGTTTAAAATACCCATACCACCAGTTTAAAACCCACAGTTTGCAACCAAATACTTTTCAAAACCCCCACATGCATTTAAAAGCCACATGGTTTTTTCTGACCCCCAGCCATGTGCCTTTGGTTTAGTTAGTAGCATCCACCCCATTTTAAAAACCCATCACATTATGCACAGTAAAAAAAAACAAAACCCCTGTGCCAAGTACTTTAAAAAAAAAAAAAAAACTATGCCTTGCACAGCCCCCCCCCCCACACCAGCAGCTTTATAAAACACACCAAACCAAGTTTGCAGCCATATACTTTTCAAAAACCCACATGCATTTTAAAAGCTTGTTGCAAAAAAAAATAATAATAAAAGTTACCCTTCACTATGGGATAAAGTGTTGCAGGCACATGGTTGTTCTGTTCCCCCTCATGTGTGCTTGAGCCTTCAGGTTCAAGAACAAGCAAAAATGTTAGTTAGTATTACCACCAAATCCCTATACAGCCTGTGTAATACTTTTTTTTTTTTTTAATTCAACAGTATTAAGCACAACTATAGTTAAAATGGTTTTTACCTTGGCCTGGTGGTGAAATGCAGTTTAAAGTTACTGGTTCCATGCTAACAGATCACACTGCAATAAACATAGGCACCATTATTTACTAAGACAGCATGGGCAAAGAGTGGCCTTATATAATATATAGTTTCCGAGTTAAAGACAGCAAGTCTTACCTCTTTTTGCAGTCCAGCAGCTATCCAAGAAAGTTTTCTGTTGAAAAAGGACAAACTGCTGCATACCTGAGGTTTTTATACCCTCTTAGCCCATTGTTTCAAACAAAACTTCAACATAGTTGCTAACAGGTTAATTTAATCACCCCTCCCATAGCATTCCCTTTTGTGATCTGGGATAGTGAAACCATTTTGTCTGGGTGTGTGTGGTTAAAACCCCATTCAGTTCAATAGACTAAGGATAGCTCAGGGGCTTAAGCATTGGCCTGCTATGCCCAGGGTTGTGAGTTCAAGCCTTGAGAGGGGCTCTGGGGCAAAATCAATATTTGGCCCTACTAGTAAAGGCAGTTCTATGAGATAAGTATATCTCCATATTAACTCTATTGTACTCAGACACATGTCTGAACTAGCCTTGGTTGTTTTATTGTAAGCACATTTTTAGGATTTTTTCCCCTTCCCCACCACAACATACATTTCAGCTTTTTGCTATACACACACACAAAAAACACAAGAGCTAATTCTCACAAACAATTAATTTTTTTATTTAAAAAACATACAGCTTCTTGAAAACAAAACCAAGAGGCTTCATTAAAACTTTTTAGCTCACTTAAAGGCCAAAGGCCTTCTAACAAAACACAATAGTCACAAACCCCCCTTTTAAAAAAATTTACAGCTACCAAGTTTTATATCGCATGTTTGTCCCCTCACCATTCTCTAACTTAATCCTTTTAGATTTCTTACAAATAGTTTTTTTCTTAAGCAGGGTTCTGTAACTCTTTGTGCGGACTAGACGGTCAAGATAATGCTCTAAGCAGGCATTTTCCTTAGAACACGGTCAGGGTCTGCACTGAATTGCACAGCATTTATCAAGGTCACCCCTTGCGCTAAATGTTCTTGGGTTAGGCACAGACATTGCATACCATAACCTATGGCAACAACAGTGTTTAATAAGCTTTCCAAACACAGCTCAGCACACAGGCCCCGGAGCTTGCAGTTTATATCCACTGAAGTCCAAGTCACACAATCATGGTGCCTTTGGCCTGGCACATCTATGACACAGCCCTCACAATCTTCAAAAAGCTTTTCCCTAAGGCAGTGTTTAAGGATAGCATAAACAGCAACGCGTACAATAGTCCGCATGACTTTTTTACGCCTTCTACCTCTGAGGGGGTGGACAAAGAGAGACCGCCATGCTCATCGGGGTGTCTCACGAGGGTTTCGGGGTCGGGTTCCGGCGTATCCAGCAACGGCTGGGCCAAAGGGCTCCCCTCGGTCGCTCCCTCCTCCTCCTCGGAACTGTCGCTGATGTAACGCCTGCTCCACACAAGGTCAAAGACGGTTTGGGCTAAAACAAACTCGGAAGGTCTCACGGGGGTGGTGAAGGAGTCCATGTTTCCTCTCAGCAGCCTTTCCGCGCTTTCGAAAACACGTGTCCTTGGTAAGAGATGGCCGCCTCCTCTGTCTGGCGCTGGGACTTATGGGGTAATGGTGCTGCACTCTGATTGGCGGAGGGCCTTGGGAGGCGTTCTTAGTGGGGTCACACGACTCCCTTCCGGAGGGGTCACCCCAACCCAGAAGTCACCCTGATTGGTCAAAATCTCCTCTCGGGGAGGTCCTGTCGGGACGAAACCCCTCCTGATTGGTAGAGGGTGGTGGGGGGAGTTCTTAGAGGGGTCACACGACCCACTTCCAGATGGGTCACCCCCGCCCCGGAAGTCCCCCTGATTGGTCAAAATCTCCTCTCGGGGTGGTTCTTTCGGGACAAAACCCCTCCTGATTGGTAGAGGGTAGTGGGGGAGGACTTCCGGTGACAGGTGGGAGGGACCAAGGGGTAAAGGGGCGGGGCTTAAGGGGTCAAGCGGCGGGGTTAGGGTTTGATTGATGGTAGGGCCCTTATACTATTTATGATACTTCCGGGTACCTTGGTTCAGGGGAAAATTAGCTCAGTGTTAATGGTTCTAGCCTGCAGTCAGGCCAAGTAATGGTAGAGTCTGTTTGCCCAAGGCCATCAATCAGGGCAGGGCAGCAATTGAGTAGGGGCTCTGGCCTACGGTCAGGCAGGTAGAGCACCAGAAGGTCCATTTGCCTGGCGCTTGATCAGGGCGGGGCAGCAAGCACGTAGGGGGGCTCTGGCCTACAGTCCGGCAGAGCTGTCGCAGTCTAGGGGAGGTTAGCTCTCTGGTGGGAGAGTCAGCACAACTGTCTGGCATCCGGATTCAGGCGGGTGCCAGACCAATGCAGGCCTCCTGACAACCAGGTGGGGAGGCTACCACTCCTGACGTTGGGGTGGTGGGGGTAGAGGAACCCAGGCCCTCCCACTCCACTGCGTCCCAGCCCAGGGCCCTAACTGCAGTGGAGTTGTCCGACACTGGGTCAGCGGCAAAAGTCCAACCGCAACGTGCTGGCCGGCTTGTAGTCAATAACACAGCTGAATCTGATTTGGCTTCCCTGGGCTACTTCCTACATTCGATTCCATGTGTACATGGGTTCCAGGGTTG
>NC_088686.1:70505000-70542500 GCF_028017835.1 Emys orbicularis | reverse complement strand
CATGCTGCACCAGGCAGGAGCCGGGTCAGATCCTGTAGCGCAGGGGCACGGAGCCGCATGCTGCACCAGGCAGGAGCCGGGTCAGAGCCCGCAGCGCAGGGGCACGGAGCCGCATGCTGCGCCAGGCAGGAGCCGGGTCAGAGCCCGCAGCGCAGGGGCATGGAGCCGCATGCTGCACCAGGCAGGAGCCGGGTCAGATCCTGTAGCGCAGGGGCACGGAGCCGCATGCTGCACCAGGCAGGAGCCGGGTCAGATCCTGTAGCGCAGGGGCACGGAGCCGCATGCTGTGCCAGGCAGGAGCCGGGTCAGAGCCCGCAGCGCAGGGGCACGGAGCCGCATGCTGTGCCAGGCAGGAACTGGGTCAGAGCCCGCAGCACCCGGGCACGCAGCAAGATGTATGCAATGCTGCAGACAGGAGGGATTGAGTAGTTTTAATCTCCCAACTGGCCATAAAGGGGGAAAGCTCAGGGAGGGCCAGGGAGGAGCTGGAGAGTGGGGGCGAGGTGCCCCTCGCTCTGGGGCAGGAGTCGGCGCTCCGGGAGGGGCAGTAGAGATGGATAATGACACCTGGATGATGCCCGCTGATGCTCCCTCCCTCTCTCGCTGTCCCTGCCCACTCAGACCGTGCCCCGGGCTGAGACGGCCTCCAGAGGCTTCCCAGCGAGTCGCTTGCCCCGGTACCTGGTACCCGACGATCGCCCCTTTGCAGGGCGGCAGCGGCTCTGACCCAGCCCTGATTGAGGGCTCTGGGCAAAACCCCAGGCTGCAGGCCTAGATAAAGGCCTACAAAAGGTACTCGGGCTGCAGAGGGGCAGCCCAGAGATAGGCAGAGGCAGCTGGTCCAACCCCCCTTGCCGATGATGCGTGGTTTATATACTGCAGTCCGCCCCAGTGAGCGGGGGCTAGACAGTGACTGGCAGTAGCCACTGAGGCAAGGTGTGGTTAGAGGGTTGGGGGTTCCCCTGGGCCCCTGGACACCCAGATAGTGGGTTACTGCCGGGGGCAGGAGCCTGACGTAGAGGGGCACCGGGGTCTGGGAGGTACACCGGGACCAGCGGCAGGCGAGACACCAGCCTGTAGAGGGCACTTAGAGGCCAGAAGAGATCATCCCTCACCGGTGAATCGTTGCCCTGCAACACAGACTCTCTGTCTTTGCTGGGTCTGACTGCAGGCCTGAACCATTAACACTGAGCTAATTTTCCCCTGAACCAAGGTATCCTAGAAGTATCATAGTGAGGGGCGTTGTCTCCCGCCCAGACGGACGGGGAGGGAGCTGCAAACCCCTTACAGCCTCTCTTTCTAGTCTTTCATACTTTTTCTCTAAATATGTCAAAACACAAGCACGCAACCTTACCCCGGCCAAACACAGAAAAATGGGGACGGCGCCGGCAGTGGGGACGGGGCGTGGAAACCTGTCAAAAACTATATGGTGATGAAAGCTATCGAGCGGTTACCTACTCACATGGGGTTGTCAGGGAGGGGTAGTACCTCTGATGGGGGAGCAGTCGTACTCCTAGGAGTAGCTCATCCACTTTGGTCCCCACTTGACAACACCCAGCTCCCACCTGTGGCTCCAAGTAGCTGTCAGGATGCGACAGCGGCCACACCCCGGAGACCGTCTCGACTGGCGGGCTAAACCAGGTGAGGGTAGCTGATGAGTATGAGACTCTCAGTGAGTTAGGGCCTTGTGACAATGCGGTTCTGGCGGAACCCAACTGAGAGTGCCAACTCAGGACAAATTGCTCAAGCAGGGCAGTTACAGCCCAAGGCTGGGGTTTTCCCACCTCTAAGGCAAACCAAACCAACCAGACTAAGAGGACTTCGGTCTCACCCCACTGGCTAACCGCAAGTCTCATAAGCAATCTCCTTGGACACTCCAGTTTCCCAGATTACCACCAGTGCCACTCGTTATGGGGACAAATGGTTATGAAAACCAAGACCCCAGTAAAAGAAAAAGGTTCTCCTGATCCCAAAGGACCAAGCCCCAGACCCAGGTCAATATACAAATCAGATCTTACCCACAAATCACGCTGTTGCCAATCCTTTAGAATCTAAAATCTAAAGGTTTATTCATAAAAGGAAAAAGATAGGGATGGGAGTTAGAATTGGTTAAATGGAATCAATTACATACAGTAATGGCAAAGTTCTTGGTTCAGGCTTGCAGCAGCGATAGAATAAACTGCAGGTTCAAATCAAGTCTCTGGAGTACATCCCCCGCTGGGATGGGTCCTCAGTCCTTTGTTCCAAGCTTCAGCTTGTAGCAAAGTTCCTCCAGAGGTGTGAAGCAGGATTGAAGACCAAATGGAGACGAGGCATTAGCCTTATATAGTCTTTTCCAGGTGTAAGAACACCCCTTTGTTCTTACTGTGGAAATTTACAGCAAAATGGAGTCTGGAGTCACATGGGCCAGTCCCTGCATACTTTGCTGAGTCTCAAGGCATATTTGCCTTTTCTCAATGAGTTCATTGTATAGCTGATGGTTCTTAATGGGCCATCAAGCAGGCTAGGCAGAGCTAACACCAGCTTGTCTGGGATGTCACCCAGAAGCATAGCATAAGTTTGCAACACAGACAGTATAGAGCCAATATTCATAACTTCAACTATAACACTGATACACACATATAGACAGCATAATTATAACCAGTAATCCATAACCTTGTCTTAGACACCCCATTTGACCCCCTTTATACAAGATTTGGGTGCCACTACAGGACCTTGGTTGCAACAATGATCTATATGGTCCCAGATTATATCAATAACGTCACACCCCCAACGCAAAATTGATGCAGGAAGGGATGACACAAACATCGCTGACTGCATCCCAAGAGCTCCCCATCCTTGGGTCTGTCTCACTACAGCTAGCATTGGGTTAGAAGTTATACCAATGTATAACAGAAATGGTTTATCAAAGTCATGTTCAATAACATGATTGAACCTCTTTACAAACTCAAGGTAAAACTTAGTTAGAACAATAGTGGATTGGATCTGCTCTTGCAGCATGGTTCCTGAATGTCTCATGTGATTTTGCCACGAGTTAAAGAAAACAGCTACTTTACTCATACAAGCTTTGGCAAATATTTGGAACCCAATTAACATCAAGTCAATGTAGATATTAAGGTTGTTTACAGTACAGGAATTTTGGCCTTTAGCCATGAAAGCAATATGGTAGTGCGCCTCGGTTTCCCTTTTTATACAGCACATTAGGTCTGGAATGTCTTTTCCCCTGTAAAAAGTTCCAATACTGTTTACAGGCATTAACTGTGAAACACCATTATAACAAGGCCTTTTAACATAAAGTGTGTTCTCATGTATTCCTTTTAACCTGTTCAATGGATTTTCCAAAAGATTAGGCACATTGTACATTTTTACAGTTTGTGGTAATAGCAACACATTTATTACAAAAATTACCATTAGCAATAATAACAAATTCATTGCAAGTGTCCATTTACAATCATGTTTGTCATGGCACACCTTTGGCTTAATACCATTGGAGTTTGGGCAATTTAGGGTTAACCTGTGGCTTCCCTTTGCAAAATTTAGTTTTCTCTTTCCTCCTTGTCCTGCAGGATCAAACCCTGATTTCTTTTGCTTAACAGAATTCACTGGCTGATGGGGTGGGCTCTTTGTGCTAACAGCTATTAGCAAGTCCTTCCTCTCCCAGCCAGGCAAGTAATTTGCATTACCACAGACAGGAGCCAGTTCACCAGTTTTCATATTCTTAACTGCTATCATTTCCAAGGCTGGACTCTGTCTTAAAGAGATACCACACAAATCCAAAGAGTCTGAGGGTGAGAGTTTGCTTGATCTCCCCTGCATCCTCAAGCATTTGGCCATAAAACTGTTCTGCTCTGAAACACCAGTAACCAAATCTGTCCTCAGACCCTGAAGCACAGACTGCTCACTTAACGAATTAGCATGGAGACAGTCCTGTCCCAACCCCATTGTCTTCCCAACAAGATGGCCACGCACAGCCACCTGGTTATAGGGCTGCTTAACTTTCTTAACAGCTCTTACTCCATCTGAGACCTTCTCAAAGCTACCCACACTGGATCTTTCAAAAGGAAAGTCAGTGGATCCATTCACAACAGAAAATTTCTGGCTGTTAGGAACTGAAACTTCCTTGATTAAATCACTCTCACGCCCTTCAGTTGCAGTGAACTGCTTGCACAGATTACCATGAGGATTCCTTTTCCCAGGAGCTTTTCTAAGCAGCAAATCACCCCTCACAGAAATTTTGCCCTTACCCTCTTCACCTAGGGCTTGCTCTAAAGGAACACTTCCCTGAGCAACAACAGACTTTTTCTGGGTCTTACTTACATCCAGGATCACCTTTGGCCCATCAGGCAGATTTCTACACAATCCCCTTTCAGGCAAACCCATAGACTTCCTAGATAAAAGGTTAGAAACATTTCCCTTTCCTTTGCCACACACAAGTTCAGGAATCCTTTCCTTCTTGC
Source organism: Emys orbicularis (assembly GCF_028017835.1). Taxonomy (NCBI): domain Eukaryota; kingdom Metazoa; phylum Chordata; order Testudines; family Emydidae; genus Emys; species Emys orbicularis. The sequence goes on along the minus strand of NC_088686.1, from coordinate 70,538,043 downwards.
TACAAGTTTTCACACCATCAGTAGGTAACACAACCAAATCACCTTCATGCTCTCCTTGTGCCCTGGCTAGGATATCACCCTGATTAGACAGAGTTGCTACACCCTTTACCAACCACACACTAGCAATAGGCAAAATATAAGCACCAGAATTGTCTGGTCTCTGGGATTTTGCTAAGACACTAACTGGATGCAACCTAGTTACAGTGCCATTCTCCCCAGCAGACACCAACTTAAGACCATTCCCTTCCTGGGCTTTAGTTGAATCCAGAACCAAATCTGATGCAACTGAATTACTCTCAACCATCACAGGCTGAAAGGCACCTTCTGTCTGCTCCACAGACAAAAAAGAGTTGGAGACACATTTTCCTTTACTAGACACACAGTTTGGGATTTCATTTCCCTTGTCCCAGCACACCGGGCTGTTCACAGACAACTGCTTGGAGACTGGGGTAGCTTCCTCCATAGGCAAGTCAATACCCCTGACAGACACAGGCACATTTCCTTCACTGTCCCTATTCTTTACACAGGAAACAGGTAAGGTATGGGGACACTCATCTTCCACTCTCCTTGCCTTCCCAAACTGCTGACTAGATAAAGCCATCAGCTCACAAGACTGCCTAGGCTCATCCAAAATCTCCTCTCCCTTCGCTTGATCTAATTCCAGATTTACTTTTGAGACATTAGATAGACATTCAGAAACTTCATTCCCATCCAAACAGCTACTTTCCAAAGACAAACTTTTGGAGAAACCCTCCATAGGCACAACCTTAGGATCAATCCCCTCCTGTGCCTGGTTTGTGTTAACTTGACTGACCATAGCTTTAATATCATTTCCAATCATAATATCCTTAGGGAGTGTGTCTTTTACTCCCACAACCATGGTGCCCTCAAATCCCTTCCATTTCAGGTGGATTTTAGCCAAAGGCACCCTGACAAAATACTCAGAAAAGGCTACAACAGTCACATCTTCACCTGGCAAATAATCTTTCTTCCTGACAAGACTTGCTTTAACCAAAGTGATATCTGCTGCGGTGTCCCTCCATGCCATACACCTTACTCCATTCACTTCTGCACTGCTAATAAACTCTGCATTATTTCCCCCATATTTAGCTTTAATGTGAGTTTTAAGGTCAAATTCTTCAGAGACCACAGAAACAGCATTTGCACACAGGGCACCAATGCTGGGCTCTGTGTAGCTTGCCTGTGAGTTTATAACAACAGGGTTAGCATTTGCCGTGGCATTTGGGGTTGCTGGTTTTGGGCTGCCCTTCAGTGTTGGGCAGTCTGGTCTCACGTGGCCCAGCATACCACAGTGATAGCATGTAACCTGTTTCATCCTGGGATGTGAGTTCCTACCCTCCGGGCCCCCTTGAACTCCTTTAGAAGAGTCAGGTTTACTTTTAAATCCTTCCCTCCTCTTGAACTGGGGAGAATGGTGATTAGTTTTCCCCGGGGTTTTACACCCTTCTCGAGCCCTGTTTTGGGTATGGGCATCCGCAATCTCTGCTGCCCGTAGGACTGACTCAGGGTCCCTATCACACACAGCTGCTCTCACATTGTCAGGCACAATGTCTAAGAACTGTTCCAAAGTTATTAAATCCAGCAGTTTTTCAAAACTCCCATGTGCCTTGGCTCCCACAACCCACTTTTTAACAAAACCCATCAGCTTATGAGCACATTCTACAAAAGTACAATCCTTAGACATTTTAAACTCTCTAAACTTAACTCTGTAAGATTCAGGAGTAACCTTGAACCGCCTTAACACAGAATCCTTAAACCGCTCATAATCTAAGGCTTCTTGTTCCCCCAAGTCATTAAATACCTCCCTGGCTTTTCCAGTCAGTCTGGTCAGCAGGATAGGCATTCGCTGACCCTCGGGGATCTGGTACAGATTGCAGAGGCGTTCAAAGGTAGATAAAAACTCCTCTATATCCTCAGTATCGTTGTAAATGGGACACATCCTTTCCCAGTTTTTCTCATGGCGGGGGGGAAGTGGAGTACCAGGTGGGGATGACTTTCTCCGCTCTTCCATTACTTGGAGCTGAAGTCTGGCCGTCTCCTGTTCCATCTTGTGAGTCTCCTGTTCCATCCTGCGAGTCTCCTGTTCAGCAGCGAGCAGCTCTAGACGCCCCTTACGAGCTCTCTCTTCTCTCTCATCTGCCTCCTTCTCTAATTGTGCTATTTTTTGCTTCTCCAGCAATCGAAGATCTGCTAGCTTCTGTTCATGCTCAAATTGCAGTTTACTTGTCACCTTTTGCATCCTAATTTTTTCTGCATCTTCTGTAGCCTCAGGTAAGGGCTGTGCTCTTGCCCCCTGATCACTGGCTATTAACAGATTTCTCAGTTCTTGATTTGTAGCTTTCTTTCTAAAGCTTATCCTCTTTTCTGAACACAAATTTTCCAGGGCTTTTTTGCCAAGTCCCTCATATGCTCTTTGCTCAGCCATTGCAGCAGCTCTTTAACCAACAAAACTCTCAATCCCAAAATTCAAATTTGGATAGCGTGGGGTTCTGACCCAAAGCTTAATTGACCTGGTTCTGTGGATCCAAGCACGACTACGCCACTGTGACAATGCGGTTCTGGCGGAACCCAACTGAGAGTGCCAACTCAGGACAAATTGCTCAAGCAGGGCAGTTACAGCCCAAGGCTGGGGTTTTCCCACCTCTAAGGCAAACCAAACCAACCAGACTAAGAGGACTTCGGTCTCACCCCACTGGCTAACCGCAAGTCTCATAAGCAATCTCCTTGGACACTCCAGTTTCCCAGATTACCACCAGTGCCACTCGTTATGGGGACAAATGGTTATGAAAACCAAGACCCCAGTAAAAGAAAAAGGTTCTCCTGATCCCAAAGGACCAAGCCCCAGACCCAGGTCAATATACAAATCAGATCTTACCCACAAATCACGCTGTTGCCAATCCTTTAGAATCTAAAATCTAAAGGTTTATTCATAAAAGGAAAAAGATAGGGATGGGAGTTAGAATTGGTTAAATGGAATCAATTACATACAGTAATGGCAAAGTTCTTGGTTCAGGCTTGCAGCAGCGATAGAATAAACTGCAGGTTCAAATCAAGTCTCTGGAGTACATCCCCCGCTGGGATGGGTCCTCAGTCCTTTGTTCCAAGCTTCAGCTTGTAGCAAAGTTCCTCCAGAGGTGTGAAGCAGGATTGAAGACCAAATGGAGACGAGGCATTAGCCTTATATAGTCTTTTCCAGGTGTAAGAACACCCCTTTGTTCTTACTGTGGAAATTTACAGCAAAATGGAGTCTGGAGTCACATGGGCCAGTCCCTGCATACTTTGCTGAGTCTCAAGGCATATTTGCCTTTTCTCAATGAGTTCATTGTATAGCTGATGGTTCTTAATGGGCCATCAAGCAGGCTAGGCAGAGCTAACACCAGCTTGTCTGGGATGTCACCCAGAAGCATAGCATAAGTTTGCAACACAGACAGTATAGAGCCAATATTCATAACTTCAACTATAACACTGATACACACATATAGACAGCATAATTATAACCAGTAATCCATAACCTTGTCTTAGACACCCCATTTGACCCCCTTTATACAAGATTTGGGTGCCACTACAGGACCTTGGTTGCAACAATGATCTATATGGTCCCAGATTATATCAATAACGTCACAGGCCTGTCTACCCATTGCATGTGAAGGCTGGATCCGGCTGACTGAGGCAACCTGGTTCAACCTGGTTCAATGGTCAGGAAGGCGATGACAGCAAGCGTTGTGGAACGCTTAAGAGCACGACAAGACACGTAGGCGTCCTGGTCATCCACTGCGCCCTGTCCTATCTCCAGCCGTCTCGACTTCTGTCCTGCCACTGGATACAGATAGGAACTGGGAAGAGAGAGTGAGGCTGACGTCGCGCAACTCTCCCTCACTTTAATCCAATTCACGCGCAAGTCTCCACATCATATCATATCATATTACATCATATCAAGTCCTGTGGCGATGGGCGAGCGACGAAGCAGCAGGTGTGGATACACTGGGAGCTGTAGCCGCGGACCTGCACATAGGCGGCTCAGGCATAATGGTCGTTCCTCACTGACCGAAGCAGCAGTGGAGCTCGGCATCTTCTTGAGCGACTGAGCAGCCCTATTCAGGATTGCACTGCTCACCTCCGTAGAATGAGGAGGGGGCTAGAAAAGGTGCCCTAAACATTGCCTGCTTCACCAGGGCCAGCTTTAGGAAGTGCGGGGCCCAATTTGAACAGTTTCGACGGGACCCCAGCAGGGATGACTAAAAAAAAAGCCACTTAAAAAGAACCCTTTCATTTCTTCCATGTATTATTTATTTTCCATGACTATATAAATAATAACAAAATTATATATTACATACATTGCATCATATATTAATTAGCTGATTTTCACTTTCATATTAGGAAAATAATTTATATTTTGATAGTTGTACAACTGATTTTCTTCAATAATGTTTATTTTATTAAAATTTATAAAATATTTCCTTATTAATATAAAATTGTGCCCTCCTCCCCCCCACCTCCCAGCGCCTCCTGGCCCGCGGAAACAAACCCTGCTTCCCCAGCGCCGCCCCGTCGAAACAGCTGTGGGCCGAAAAGCAAGGTTGGCGTGGGGGGGGGGGGGGAAGAAACGGCACACATAGGGTGACCAGATCACAGCAGTAAAATAGGACCTGACCCCTCCCCGCTCGGCCCCACCATCACACCCCTCTTCACCCCCTAGCCCCCCGCTGGCTTGCTGCATCCCTCCTAGTCAGTCCCCCACCCACCACTTGCCTCCTTTCACCTTCTCCCTCCCCTGCCAGAAACCCCCATGCCCGCCCCTAGAACCCCTGCTGGCTCACTGCTTGCCTCTTTACCCACCCGCCGCTTGCCCACCTGCTCGCCCCCCCCAAAGTATAAAGCCTCATTCAAAGTCCCAGGGGTCACTATATTACTGCACACAGCAGTCAATCAGTGCAGTTGTAGATAAATCGCTGCATTATGCATTTTTGTATAACTTTTATATGACTTTGTATTGAACCTTGGTAATGTTATAGCTGGCCCCTAAGGTAGTATAATTAAGGTAAAAGAAAAATGTCTTTTTGCTAGAAGTAGAATAAGATCTTCCCCCCACTTTGTAATCAATTGACCTGAATGAATGAGGTGTGAATGAGGAAGGTGTGGAAGGCAGGCACTTCCAGACAGCTGCAACCCTTGGAGAGGGGCTGAGAGCCAGCCAAGGAGAGCTTTGCCCAGGGCTGAATGGGACAGAGTTTGGGTGCAGGGTCCGGGCTGGGGCATGGTGTGGGGTGCAGGATGGGTGGAGGGGTGCAGGCTCTGGGAGGGAGTGCGGAGGGGTGGATGCAGGCTCTGGGACAGAGTTTGGGGGCCGGAGAGGGGGTGGTGGGTGCCGGGGGGGAGGGGACTGCCATCACATGTGGCTTCCTTCCTCCCCTGCTGCCCCTCACCATAGCCTCGGTGGGGGATGGGGCTGCCCCTTGCCCAGTGTTTGCAGGAGTGGTGGCTGGGGGGAAACCCAGTCAAACTCTGGTTTTACTCTTTCGTTGATGGGTCACTTTAACCCCTTACAAACCCCTTCCCGCCTCTCTCACCCCCCTTTTCTACTGGGCTTATTTGATCTTTCTGGTGGAGCCAGATGAAAACCACAAACCCCAGCGAGAGCAACAGGCTGGAAGACTAGACTGAACCCACCACCCACCCAGCCTAGTCCATCCCAGAGCCCAGGACTGAGGGCAAATGTCCCCCCACCCCCGGGCCACCTGCTTCCACTCCTGGCCTCTCCTAGCGCCACCAGCGATTCTGTGTGCCTGCATCGGGTGGGATTTCAACCGGACCCCCCCCTCGCTAAATTCACCCCTGTTTTGCGACCACTCTGCACCAAGAGCACCTTCCTTCCCTGCCCTAGAGCTGCTGGATGGCTAGAAAGCTGAGCTGGGTGTTTGATCGATCCGGAATATTATCGTGGCCCCCCCAAAAAAAACTTAATGTCCACACAGCTTTGGGGGGGGGATATTCCTCCCCCCCAAAACCGGTCTATTTTATTGTTGCAGGGCAAATGAAGAAGCCAGAGTAATGGAAATATTCAGCCCCTACAGTGGTCTTGCAGCAGGGGATGCAGAGTTGATGGGAAGGGAACTGGTTTGGATAGGAGCCCCCGTCCCCCTCCTTTGCAAAATAATTTGGGGAGGGGAATCAGATCACTCCGTGCCTCAGTTTCCCTCTCTCGGGGGACGGGGGAGAGATAAAAGTCTCAGCCTGCCGTGTTGCAGACCTTTTGCATTCTCCCCTCTGGATGTATTTGATTTCCTCCTCCAAACCTCCCTCTCTCTCTCACCTGGAATTCACAGCACTAAGTACTGGCTCGGGGCTTTCTTCCTGGGTTACATGATCCTGAGTTTAGTTTTGAAACAGACACAGGCAGGCACAAACTCACCCTCAAACAGCAACACCACCGAAAACCACAAAACCAACCCAATATTACAAACCTATGGGGAATCACGGGGTCAAACACTCACCGACAAACAGTCGGTTCAAACTGAGCAGTGAGTCCTCAGTAACACAGAGCTGCGCTAGTGATGGAAGATCTATTTTGTCTTCCCTACTTAGCACAGTTCAAAACTTAGCACTGACCAGCTGCAAGGATCCTGGCGGGCCCTGGTATGGTTGTAGCAGCAGACTCAATGTTTGGGAAAAGCGAGATATGTGCAATAGGCAATGTAGTTCCATCTGGGCACCAGCCAGCTCCTGTGCCCCAGAGAGCTCTCACAGCTCACACTGAACCAGGGACAAAGGGGGCAGGAGGTTGGAAGAGAAGGTGCCATCCTGGGACCCAGGAGACCCATAGTCAATTCCCAGCTCTGCCACAGATGCTCTGCGTGGCCTCGGGCAAATCCCTTATTCCCTCTGTGCTGCAGTTCCCTGTCTGTTCAGTGGGGGTAGCAGCCAGGCCCTGCCCTGCAGGGGGTGGTTAGAATAAATGCAATCGAGGTTGGACAGTGCTCTGATGCCACGGGGATGAGGGCCAGGATGGTGCCTAAGACAGACCAAAAGCAAGGGGGAGCTACAGAACCGGTGGTGAGAGGGGTTTGGCCTTTGACAGTCTGCTCTGGGTGCCTGGGCTGTCAGACCCCAGCCAGCCACTGGCATTGCCAGCCTCCCTGATCTCTGGTGCTGCTGCTCTCCCTGCTTCTAGGAGTCACTGCCTCCCCCTGGGCCGAGACTCCCGCAGCAATCATCTCCTGGGGCTGCCGTGGCACTGAGCGGCTAGCAAGGCCTGAGACTCAGCTGGGGTGGGGGGCTGCTCTTAAAGCAGCTTTTGTGTTGTTGCCGCGGTGGGAGGGGAAGCAGAGATGGGGCCATTTTACATCCTACGGCCAAGGCGCCCAGCAGCTTGGGCAGGCGCAAAGAGCCGCCCGCGTGGGCTGGGAGCTGGGGGAGGGGAGCGTTCGGGAACCCCTGTTCTGCGCTGTCACAAGGAGGAGGAACCGGGATGGAACTGATTCTCCCACTCGGGGATCCGGAGACCCCCCTCCCCCTGGCTCCAGCTGTATGGATGCGGGGAGGGGCTCTGGCCTGGGGTCTGCAGGAGCTGGGACTAGATGAGCCCAGCGGTCCCTTCCGGCCTAAAGTCTGTGACTGTGGGGAGCGGAAGGTCCCTCCCATGACCCCGGTGGGGAAGGAGAGGCTCTAAAGCCCTGGCGAGGCCAGAACTAGTCTGGGCTGGGGCATCCCATGGCTGGGCAGTCACACATTGACTGGCTTGTGACTCGCCTGCCCATTGTGACACGCCCCCTGCTGGCTGCCAAAGCCTCATCCCCTCACTGCCAGGCTTGTCTCTGGCAGAGCGAGAGCTGGCACGTGCCGCTGGGAAAGCTGATCCGGCCGTTTCAGCTCCGCCACTGGTAGCAGAAAGTGGGTGGCCCATATACACGCTGGCTTCTGCCCACTCCTGACTCCAGGTAGGAGAATCTTCTATTGCCCGCCTCTGCTTTTCAATTGCATCGCCAGCCACACCGAGCCTTCCCCGAGCTCCTGGCCGGGCGGCGCATGTCTACCAAGTGCCCCTTTATCCCCCCACCTAGAGACTTAAGAAATGCATAGGGGAAACTGAGGCACCCCTACAGTATTCAGAGGAAACATTAAGAACAGTCCCACTTCATCACAGTGAGGGAGTTGGAGAGTCTGTGGGAAGCCACCTCTCTTGTGAAATCAACCACCCCCACACGGTGCGGGCCGCTCCAGATCGGGGGAAGGGGCCAGCTGTGAATTTGGAGCCAGATCCTGGTTTGGATCTGAATCCACCGGCGCTGCGGAGCGTTCAGATGTGGGGAGCTAGCTCCCGCCCGTGCCAGATCACAAAGTGCCACTTCAGCCAGCCGCCTGCCAGGCTCTGGCAGCGCCCTGTGTGAAGCTGCAGCTGGGCCCTCCAGAGCCGAGCTGCTGCTCCTCCTCTCTGCTGGCCAGCCAGCCGCAGCGCCTCAGTACCTTCCCGCTCAGCCCCACCTCAGTGCTCCTGCCTCCCCAATTTCCTCCCTGGCGCTGCACCTCGCCCCCTGCACCTGGCATGTCAATACCCAGCGGGGCCGGGAGCCAAGCGCCCCGGGAGCCATCTGTAAGGTGCTGATTCCCTCCTGTGCTGGGCTCCAGCTAATCCACAAGCCAGGAACTGGCCTTGTGACTCCCAGAGCAGGTATATCAGTCTCACAGCAGCAGCTCAGTCTGCTCAACATCACTCCAGGGCCAGGAACTCGCTCCTGCCTGACATAGGCAACAGGCTGAGCCTGCTCCAGCCCTGTTCCTAGTCCTACTCCAGCCCTGGTCTCGCTGCAGCCTTGCTCCACCCATGCCCTGCCCCGCCCCCTGAGTCCAGCTCCAGCCACTAGGCCTGACCACCTCCATCACCTTTACTGACACCATCACTTCCATAGGAAATGGCACTGAGGTTGCCGGGGGAACAGGCATTCTCAGGGTGCCAGGAGCCATTGTTCTATTTACCAGGACAGTCCGATGCCAGGACAGTGCCCCTGAGCGCTGGAGAGGACTAGGGCTGCATTAGGACACCTGAAGTGCAGCTGCTGGAGAGTCAGCAGAACCGCCCGGAGACAGCCACGCTTGCCTCCCAGCCCGGGAAGCCCAGAGACCCAGAGCATAGACATCTCTCAGAGCATCTCTGCCAGCAGGAGACATTGGGTGAGGAATAGAGCCGTCCCGCCTTCGGGCAGGAGCCATTCAGGAGACCCAGCGTGGGGGGAATCGGGCTGTGTGTGTACAATGTCTAGCACTGCAGGGCCCTGATCCGGGACTGAGCCCTCTGGGCACTGCCGAAATACAAAGGAGAACAGCAGGGCTGGAGGATTTACCGGCTCCGTGTGAGGAGGGCTGGTTGGGTTGAGCCAGCAGTGAGTCCCCAGTAACACAGAGCTGCGCTAGTGATGGAAGATCTATTTTGTCTTCCCTACTTAGCACAGTTCAAAACTTAGCACTGACCAGCTGCAAGGATCCTGGCGGGCCCTGGTATGCTTGTAGCAGCAGACTCAATGTTTGGGAAAAGCGAGATATGTGCAATAGGCAATGTAGTTCCATCTGGGCACCAGCCAGCTCCTGTGCCCCAGAGAGCTCTCACAGCTCACACTGAACCAGGGACAAAGGGGGCAGGAGGTTGGAAGAGAAGGTGCCATCCTGGGACCCAGGAGACCCATAGTCAATTCCCAGCTCTGCCACAGATGCTCTGCGTGGCCTCGGGCAAATCCCTTATTCCCTCTGTGCTGCAGTTCCCTGTCTGTTCAGTGGGGGTAGCAGCCAGGCCCTGCCCTGCAGGGGGCGGTTAGAATAAATGCAATCGAGGTTGGACAGTGCTCTGATGCCACGGGGATGAGGGCCAGGATGGTGCCTAAGACAGACCAAAAGCAAGGGGGAGCTACAGAACCGGTGGTGAGAGGGGTTTGGCCTTTGACAGTCTGCTCTGGGTGCCTGGGCTGTCAGACCCCAGCCAGCCACTGGCATTGCCAGCCTCCCTGATCTCTGGTGCTGCTGCTCTCCCTGCTTCTAGGAGTCACTGCCTCCCCCTGGGCCGAGACTCCCGCAGCAATCATCTCCTGGGGCTGCCGTGGCACTGAGCGGCTAGCAAGGCCTGAGACTCAGCTGGGGTGGGGGGCTGCTCTTAAAGCAGCTTTTGTGTTGTTGCCGCGGTGGGAGGGGAAGCAGAGATGGGGCCATTTTACATCCTACGGCCAAGGCGCCCAGCAGCTTGGGCAGGCGCAAAGAGCCGCCCGCGTGGGCTGGGAGCTGGGGGAGGGGAGCGTTCGGGAACCCCTGTTCTGCGCTGTCACAAGGAGGAGGAACCGGGATGGAACTGATTCTCCCACTCGGGGATCCGGAGACCCCCCTCCCCCTGGCTCCAGCTGTATGGATGCGGGGAGGGGCTCTGGCCTGGGGTCTGCAGGAGCTGGGACTAGATGAGCCCAGCGGTCCCTTCCGGCCTAAAGTCTGTGACTGTGGGGAGCGGAAGGTCCCTCCCATGACCCCGGTGGGGAAGGAGAGGCTCTAAAGGCCTGGCGAGGCCAGAACTCGTCTGGGCTGGGGCATCCCATGGCTGGGCAGTCACACATTGACTGGCTTGTGACTCGCCTGCCCATTGTGACACGCCCCCTGCTGGCTGCCAAAGCCTCATCCCCTCACTGCCAGGCTTGTCTCTGGCAGAGCGAGAGCTGGCACGTGCCGCTGGGAAAGCTGATCCGGCCGTTTCAGCTCCGCCACTGGTAGCAGAAAGTGGGTGGCCCATATACACGCTGGCTTCTGCCCACTCCTGACTCCAGGTAGGAGAATCTTCTATTGCCCGCCTCTGCTTTTCAATTGCATCGCCAGCCACACCGAGCCTTCCCCGAGCTCCTGGCCGGGCGGCGCATGTCTACCAAGTGCCCCTTTATCCCCCCACCTAGAGACTTAAGAAATGCATAGGGGAAACTGAGGCACCCCTACAGTATTCAGAGGAAACATTAAGAACAGTCCCACTTCATCACAGTGAGGGAGTTGGAGAGTCTGTGGGAAGCCACCTCTCTTGTGAAATCAACCACCCCCACACGGTGCGGGCCGCTCCAGATCGGGGGAAGGGGCCAGCTGTGAATTTGGAGCCAGATCCTGGTTTGGATCTGAATCCACCGGCGCTGCGGAGCGTTCAGATGTGGGGAGCTAGCTCCCGCCCGTGCCAGATCACAAAGTGCCACTTCAGCCAGCCGCCTGCCAGGCTCTGGCAGCGCCCTGTGTGAAGCTGCAGCTGGGCCCTCCAGAGCCGAGCTGCTGCTCCTCCTCTCTGCTGGCCAGCCAGCCGCAGCGCCTCAGTACCTTCCCGCTCAGCCCCACCTCAGTGCTCCTGCCTCCCCAATTTCCTCCCTGGCGCTGCACCTCGCCCCCTGCACCTGGCATGTCAATACCCAGCGGGGCCGGGAGCCAAGCGCCCCGGGAGCCATCTGTAAGGTGCTGATTCCCTCCTGTGCTGGGCTCCAGCTAATCCACAAGCCAGGAACTGGCCTTGTGACTCCCAGAGCAGGTATATCAGTCTCACAGCAGCAGCTCAGTCTGCTCAACATCACTCCAGGGCCAGGAACTCGCTCCTGCCTGACATAGGCAACAGGCTGAGCCTGCTCCAGCCCTGTTCCTAGTCCTACTCCAGCCCTGGTCTCGCTGCAGCCTTGCTCCACCCATGCCCTGCCCCGCCCCCTGAGTCCAGCTCCAGCCACTAGGCCTGACCACCTCCATCACCTTTACTGACACCATCACTTCCATAGGAAATGGCACTGAGGTTGCCGGGGGAACAGGCATTCTCAGGGTGCCAGGAGCCATTGTTCTATTTACCAGGACAGTCCGATGCCAGGACAGTGCCCCTGAGCGCTGGAGAGGACTAGGGCTGCATTAGGACACCTGAAGTGCAGCTGCTGGAGAGTCAGCAGAACCGCCCGGAGACAGCCACGCTTGCCTCCCAGCCCGGGAAGCCCAGAGACCCAGAGCATAGACATCTCTCAGAGCATCTCTGCCAGCAGGAGACATTGGGTGAGGAATAGAGCCGTCCCGCCTTCGGGCAGGAGCCATTCAGGAGACCCAGCGTGGGGGGAATCGGGCTGTGTGTGTACAATGTCTAGCACTGCAGGGCCCTGATCCGGGACTGAGCCCTCTGGGCACTGCCGAAATACAAAGGAGAACAGCAGGGCTGGAGGATTTACCGGCTCCGTGTGAGGAGGGCTGGTTGGGTTGAGCCAGCAGTGAGTCCCCAGTAACACAGAGCTGCGCTAGTGATGGAAGATCTATTTTGTCTTCCCTACTTAGCACAGTTCAAAACTTAGCACTGACCAGCTGCAAGGATCCTGGCGGGCCCTGGTATGCTTGTAGCAGCAGACTCAATGTTTGGGAAAAGCGAGATATGTGCAATAGGCAATGTAGTTCCATCTGGGCACCAGCCAGCTCCTGTGCCCCAGAGAGCTCTCACAGCTCACACTGAACCAGGGACAAAGGGGGCAGGAGGTTGGAAGAGAAGGTGCCATCCTGGGACCCAGGAGACCCATAGTCAATTCCCAGCTCTGCCACAGATGCTCTGCGTGGCCTCGGGCAAATCCCTTATTCCCTCTGTGCTGCAGTTCCCTGTCTGTTCAGTGGGGGTAGCAGCCAGGCCCTGCCCTGCAGGGGGCGGTTAGAATAAATGCAATCGAGGTTGGACAGTGCTCTGATGCCACGGGGATGAGGGCCAGGATGGTGCCTAAGACAGACCAAAAGCAAGGGGGAGCTACAGAACCGGTGGTGAGAGGGGTTTGGCCTTTGACAGTCTGCTCTGGGTGCCTGGGCTGTCAGACCCCAGCCAGCCACTGGCATTGCCAGCCTCCCTGATCTCTGGTGCTGCTGCTCTCCCTGCTTCTAGGAGTCACTGCCTCCCCCTGGGCCGAGACTCCCGCAGCAATCATCTCCTGGGGCTGCCGTGGCACTGAGCGGCTAGCAAGGCCTGAGACTCAGCTGGGGTGGGGGGCTGCTCTTAAAGCAGCTTTTGTGTTGTTGCCGCGGTGGGAGGGGAAGCAGAGATGGGGCCATTTTACATCCTACGGCCAAGGCGCCCAGCAGCTTGGGCAGGCGCAAAGAGCCGCCCGCGTGGGCTGGGAGCTGGGGGAGGGGAGCGTTCGGGAACCCCTGTTCTGCGCTGTCACAAGGAGGAGGAACCGGGATGGAACTGATTCTCCCACTCGGGGATCCGGAGACCCCCCTCCCCCTGGCTCCAGCTGTATGGATGCGGGGAGGGGCTCTGGCCTGGGGTCTGCAGGAGCTGGGACTAGATGAGCCCAGCGGTCCCTTCCGGCCTAAAGTCTGTGACTGTGGGGAGCGGAAGGTCCCTCCCATGACCCCGGTGGGGAAGGAGAGGCTCTAAAGCCCTGGCGAGGCCAGAACTAGTCTGGGCTGGGGCATCCCATGGCTGGGCAGTCACACATTGACTGGCTTGTGACTCGCCTGCCCATTGTGACACGCCCCCTGCTGGCTGCCAAAGCCTCATCCCCTCACTGCCAGGCTTGTCTCTGGCAGAGCGAGAGCTGGCACGTGCCGCTGGGAAAGCTGATCCGGCCGTTTCAGCTCCGCCACTGGTAGCAGAAAGTGGGTGGCCCATATACACGCTGGCTTCTGCCCACTCCTGACTCCAGGTAGGAGAATCTTCTATTGCCCGCCTCTGCTTTTCCATTGCATCGCCAGCCACACCGAGCCTTCCCCGAGCTCCTGGCCGGGCGGCGCATGTCTACCAAGTGCCCCTTTATCCCCCCACCTAGAGACTTAAGAAATGCATAGGGGAAACTGAGGCACCCCTACAGTATTCAGAGGAAACATTAAGAACAGTCCCACTTCGTCACAGTGAGGGAGTTGGAGAGTCTGTGGGAAGCCACCTCTCTTGTGAAATCAACCACCCCCACACGGTGCGGGCCGCTCCAGATCGGGGGAAGGGGCCAGCTGTGAATTTGGAGCCAGATCCTGGTTTGGATCTGAATCCACCGGCGCTGCGGAGCGTTCAGATGTGGGGAGCTAGCTCCCGCCCGTGCCAGATCACAAAGTGCCACTTCAGCCAGCCGCCTGCCAGGCTCTGGCAGCGCCCTGTGTGAAGCTGCAGCTGGGCCCTCCAGAGCCGAGCTGCTGCTCCTCCTCTCTGCTGGCCAGCCAGCCGCAGCGCCTCAGCACCTGCCCGCTCAGCCCCACCTCAGTGCTCCTGCCTCCCCAATCTCCTCCCTGGCGCTGCACCTCGCCCCCTGCACCTGGCATGTCAATACCCAGCGGGGCCGGGAGCCAAGCGCCCCGGGAGCCATCTGTAAGGTGCTGATTCCCTCCTGTGCTGGGCTCCAGCTAATCCACAAGCCAGGAACTGGCCTTGTGACTCCCAGAGCAGGTATATCAGTCTCACAGCAGCAGCTCAGTCTGCTCAACATCACTCCAGGGCCAGGAACTCGCTCCTGCCTGACATAGGCAACAGGCTGAGCCTGCTCCAGCCCTGTTCCTAGTCCTACTCCAGCCCTGGTCTCGCTGCAGCCTTGCTCCACCCATGCCCTGCCCCGCCCCCTGAGTCCAGCTCCAGCCACTAGGCCTGACCACCTCCATCACCTTTACTGACACCATCACTTCCATAGGAAATGGCACTGAGGTTGCCGGGGGAACAGGCATTCTCAGGGTGCCAGGAGCCATTGTTCTATTTACCAGGACAGTCCGATGCCAGGACAGTGCCCCTGAGCGCTGGAGAGGACTAGGGCTGCATTAGGACACCTGAAGTGCAGCTGCTGGAGAGTCAGCAGAACCGCCCGGAGACAGCCACGCTTGCCTCCCAGCCCGGGAAGCCCAGAGACCCAGAGCATAGACATCTCTCAGAGCATCTCTGCCAGCAGGAGACATTGGGTGAGGAATAGAGCCGTCCTGCCTTCGGGCAGGAGCCATTCAGGAGACCCAGCGTGGGGGGAATCGGGCTGTGTGTGTACAATGTCTAGCACTGCAGGGCCCTGATCCGGGACTGAGCCCTCTGGGCACTGCCGAAATACAAAGGAGAACAGCAGGGCTGGAGGATTTACCGGCTCCGTGTGAGGAGGGCTGGTTGGGTTGAGCCAGCAGTGAGTCCCCAGTAACACAGAGCTGCGCTAGTGATGGAAGATCTATTTTGTCTTCCCTACTTAGCACAGTTCAAAACTTAGCACTGACCAGCTGCAAGGATCCTGGCGGGCCCTGGTATGCTTGTAGCAGCAGACTCAATGTTTGGGAAAAGCGAGATATGTGCAATAGGCAATGTAGTTCCATCTGGGCACCAGCCAGCTCCTGTGCCCCAGAGAGCTCTCACAGCTCACACTGAACCAGGGACAAAGGGGGCAGGAGGTTGGAAGAGAAGGTGCCATCCTGGGACCCAGGAGACCCATAGTCAATTCCCAGCTCTGCCACAGATGCTCTGCGTGGCCTCGGGCAAATCCCTTATTCCCTCTGTGCTGCAGTTCCCTGTCTGTTCAGTGGGGGTAGCAGCCAGGCCCTGCCCTGCAGGGGGCGGTTAGAATAAATGCAATCGAGGTTGGACAGTGCTCTGATGCCACAGGGATGAGGGCCAGGATGGTGCCTAAGACAGACCAAAAGCAAGGGGGAGCTACAGAACCGGTGGTGAGAGGGGTGTGACAATGCGGTTCTGGCGGGACCCAACTGAGAGTGCCAACTCAGGACAAATTGCTAAAACAGGGCAGTTACAGCCCAAGGCTGGGGTTTCTCTACCTCTAAGGCAACCAAACCAGCCAGACTAAGAGGACTTCGGTCTCACCCCACTGGCTAACCGCAACCTCACAAGCAATTTCCTTAGACACTCCAGTTTCCCAGTATCACCACCAGTGCCGCTCGTTATGGGGATAAATGGTTATGAAAACCAATATCCCAATATACACAAAAAGGGTTCTCTCGATCCCAAAGGACCAAGCCCCAGATCCAGGTCAATATACAAATCAGATCTTTCCCACAAATCACGCTGTTACCAATCCTTTAGAATCTAAAATCTAAAGGTTTATTCTTAAAAGGGAAAAAGATAGAGATGAGAGTTAGAATTGGTTAAATGGAATCAATTACATACAGTAATGGCAAAGTTCTTGGTTCAGGCTTGCAGCAGCGATGGAATAAACTGCAGGTTCAAATCAAGTCTCTGGAACACACCCCCACTGGGATGGGTCCTCAGTCCTTTGTTCAAAGCTTCAGCTTGTAGTAAAGTTCCTCCAGAGGTATGAAGCAGGATTGAAGACAAAATGGAGATGAGGCATCAGCCTTTTATAGTCTTTTCCAGGTGTAAGAACACCTCTTTGTTCTTACTGTGGAAAATTACAGCAACATGGAGTCTGGAGTCATATGGGCCAGTTCCTGCATACTTTGCTGAGTTACAAGGCCTATCTGCCTTCTCTCCATGGGTCCATTGTATAGCTGATGGTCCTTAATGGGCCATCAAGGAGGCTAGGCAGAGCTAATCCCAGCTTGTCTGGGATGTCACCCAGAAGCATAGCATAAGTTTGCCATACAGACAGTATAGTGCCAAGATTCATAACTTCAACTACAAAACGGATACACACATATAGACAGCATAATCATAACCAGTAAACCCTGACCTTGTCTAAGACACCCCATTTGACCCCCTTTATACAAGATTTGGGTGCCACTACAGGACCTTGGTTGCAACAATGATCTATATGGTCCCAATTTATGTCAATAACGTCACAAGGGGTTTGGCCTTTGACAGTCTGCTCTGGGTGCCTGGGCTGTCAGACCCCAGCCAGCCACTGGCATTGCCAGCCTCCCTGATCTCTGGTGCTGCTGCTCTCCCTGCTTCTAGGAGTCACTGCCTCCCCCTGGGCCGAGACTCCCGCAGCAATCATCTCCTGGGGCTGCCGTGGCACTGAGCGGCTAGCAAGGCCTGAGACTCAGCTGGGGTGGGGGGCTGCTCTTAAAGCAGCTTTTGTGTTGTTGCTGCGGTGGGAGGGGAAGCAGAGATGGGGCCATTTTACATCCTACGGCCAAGGCGCCCAGCAGCTTGGGCAGGCGCAAAGAGCCGCCCGCGTGGGCTGGGAGCTGGGGGAGGGGAGCGTTCGGGAACCCCTGTTCTGCGCTGTCACAAGGAGGAGGAACCGGGATGGAACTGATTCTCCCACTCGGGGATCCGGAGACACACCCCCCCCCCCCGGCTCCAGCTGTATGGATGTGGGGGGGGGGGGGGGCTCTGGCCTGGGGTCTGCAGGAGCTGGGACTAGATGAGCCCAGCGGTCCCTTCCGGCCTAAAGTCTGTGACTGTGGGGAGCGGAAGGTCCCTCCCATGACCCCGGTGGGGAAGGAGAGGCTCTAAAGCCCTGGCGAGGCCAGAACTAGTCTGGGCTGGGGCATCCCATGGCTGGGCAGTCACACATTGACTGGCTTGTGACTCGCCTGCCCATTGTGACACGCCCCCTGCTGGCTGCCAAAGCCTCATCCCCTCACTGCCAGGCTTGTCTCTGGCAGAGCGAGAGCTGGCACGTGCCGCTGGGAAAGCTGATCCGGCCGTTTCAGCTCCGCCACTGGTAGCAGAAAGTGGGTGGCCCATATACACGCTGGCTTCTGCCCACTCCTGACTCCAGGTAGGAGAATCTTCTATTGCCCGCCTCTGCTTTTCCATTGCATCGCCAGCCACACCGAGCCTTCCCCGAGCTCCTGGCCGGGCGGCGCATGTCTACCAAGTGCCCCTTTATCCCCCCACCTAGAGACTTAAGAAATGCATAGGGGAAACTGAGGCACCCCTACAGTATTCAGAGGAAACATTAAGAACAGTCCCACTTCGTCACAGTGAGGGAGTTGGAGAGTCTGTGGGAAGCCACCTCTCTTGTGAAATCAACCACCCCCACACGGTGCGGGCCGCTCCAGATCGGGGGAAGGGGCCAGCTGTGAATTTGGAGCCAGATCCTGGTTTGGATCTGAATCCACCGGCGCTGCGGAGCGTTCAGATGTGGGGAGCTAGCTCCCGCCCGTGCCAGATCACAAAGTGCCACTTCAGCCAGTCGCCTGCCAGGCTCTGGCAGCGCCCTGTGTGAAGCTGCAGCTGGGCCCTCCAGAGCCGAGCTGCTGCTCCTCCTCTCTGCTGGCCAGCCAGCCGCAGCGCCTCAGCACCTGCCCGCTCAGCCCCACCTCAGTGCTCCTGCCTCCCCAATCTCCTCCCTGGCGCTGCACCTCGCCCCCTGCACCTGGCATGTCAATACCCAGCGGGGCCGGGAGCCAAGCGCCCCGGGAGCCATCTGTAAGGTGCTGATTCCCTCCTGTGCTGGGCTCCAGCTAATCCACAAGCCAGGAACTGGCCTTGTGACTCCCAGAGCAGGTATATCAGTCTCACAGCAGCAGCTCAGTCTGCTCAACATCACTCCAGGGCCAGGAACTCGCTCCTGCCTGACATAGGCAACAGGCTGAGCCTGCTCCAGCCCTGTTCCTAGTCCTACTCCAGCCCTGGTCTCGCTGCAGCCTTGCTCCACCCATGCCCTGCCCCGCCCCCTGAGTCCAGCTCCAGCCACTAGGCCTGACCACCTCCATCACCTTTACTGACACCATCACTTCCATAGGAAATGGCACTGAGGTTGCCGGGGGAACAGGCATTCTCAGGGTGCCAGGAGCCATTGTTCTATTTACCAGGACAGTCCGATGCCAGGACAGTGCCCCTGAGCGCTGGAGAGGACTAGGGCTGCATTAGGACACCTGAAGTGCAGCTGCTGGAGAGTCAGCAGAACCGCCCGGAGACAGCCACGCTTGCCTCCCAGCCCGGGAAGCCCAGAGACCCAGAGCATAGACATCTCTCAGAGCATCTCTGCCAGCAGGAGACATTGGGTGAGGAATAGAGCCGTCCTGCCTTCGGGCAGGAGCCATTCAGGAGACCCAGCGTGGGGGGAATCGGGCTGTGTGTGTACAATGTCTAGCACTGCAGGGCCCTGATCCGGGACTGAGCCCTCTGGGCA
Organism: Emys orbicularis; assembly: GCF_028017835.1. Taxonomy (NCBI): domain Eukaryota; kingdom Metazoa; phylum Chordata; order Testudines; family Emydidae; genus Emys; species Emys orbicularis. The sequence goes on along the minus strand of NC_088686.1, from coordinate 70,519,066 downwards.
CTGCCGAAATACAAAGGAGAACAGCAGGGCTGGAGGATTTACCGGCTCCGTGTGAGGAGGGCTGGTTGGGTTGAGCCAGCAGTGAGTCCCCAGTAACACAGAGCTGCGCTAGTGATGGAAGATCTATTTTGTCTTCCCTACTTAGCACAGTTCAAAACTTAGCACTGACCAGCTGCAAGGATCCTGGCGGGCCCTGGTATGCTTGTAGCAGCAGACTCAATGTTTGGGAAAAGCGAGATATGTGCAATAGGCAATGTAGTTCCATCTGGGCACCAGCCAGCTCCTGTGCCCCAGAGAGCTCTCACAGCTCACACTGAACCAGGGACAAAGGGGGCAGGAGGTTGGAAGAGAAGGTGCCATCCTGGGACCCAGGAGACCCATAGTCAATTCCCAGCTCTGCCACAGATGCTCTGCGTGGCCTCGGGCAAATCCCTTATTCCCTCTGTGCTGCAGTTCCCTGTCTGTTCAGTGGGGGTAGCAGCCAGGCCCTGCCCTGCAGGGGGCGGTTAGAATAAATGCAATCGAGGTTGGACAGTGCTCTGATGCCACAGGGATGAGGGCCAGGATGGTGCCTAAGACAGACCAAAAGCAAGGGGGAGCTACAGAACCGGTGGTGAGAGGGGTGTGACAATGCGGTTCTGGCGGGACCCAACTGAGAGTGCCAACTCAGGACAAATTGCTAAAACAGGGCAGTTACAGCCCAAGGCTGGGGTTTCTCTACCTCTAAGGCAACCAAACCAGCCAGACTAAGAGGACTTCGGTCTCACCCCACTGGCTAACCGCAACCTCACAAGCAATTTCCTTAGACACTCCAGTTTCCCAGTATCACCACCAGTGCCGCTCGTTATGGGGATAAATGGTTATGAAAACCAATATCCCAATATACACAAAAAGGGTTCTCTCGATCCCAAAGGACCAAGCCCCAGATCCAGGTCAATATACAAATCAGATCTTTCCCACAAATCACGCTGTTACCAATCCTTTAGAATCTAAAATCTAAAGGTTTATTCTTAAAAGGGAAAAAGATAGAGATGAGAGTTAGAATTGGTTAAATGGAATCAATTACATACAGTAATGGCAAAGTTCTTGGTTCAGGCTTGCAGCAGCGATGGAATAAACTGCAGGTTCAAATCAAGTCTCTGGAACACACCCCCACTGGGATGGGTCCTCAGTCCTTTGTTCAAAGCTTCAGCTTGTAGTAAAGTTCCTCCAGAGGTATGAAGCAGGATTGAAGACAAAATGGAGATGAGGCATCAGCCTTTTATAGTCTTTTCCAGGTGTAAGAACACCTCTTTGTTCTTACTGTGGAAAATTACAGCAACATGGAGTCTGGAGTCATATGGGCCAGTTCCTGCATACTTTGCTGAGTTACAAGGCCTATCTGCCTTCTCTCCATGGGTCCATTGTATAGCTGATGGTCCTTAATGGGCCATCAAGGAGGCTAGGCAGAGCTAATCCCAGCTTGTCTGGGATGTCACCCAGAAGCATAGCATAAGTTTGCCATACAGACAGTATAGTGCCAAGATTCATAACTTCAACTACAAAACGGATACACACATATAGACAGCATAATCATAACCAGTAAACCCTGACCTTGTCTAAGACACCCCATTTGACCCCCTTTATACAAGATTTGGGTGCCACTACAGGACCTTGGTTGCAACAATGATCTATATGGTCCCAATTTATGTCAATAACGTCACAAGGGGTTTGGCCTTTGACAGTCTGCTCTGGGTGCCTGGGCTGTCAGACCCCAGCCAGCCACTGGCATTGCCAGCCTCCCTGATCTCTGGTGCTGCTGCTCTCCCTGCTTCTAGGAGTCACTGCCTCCCCCTGGGCCGAGACTCCCGCAGCAATCATCTCCTGGGGCTGCCGTGGCACTGAGCGGCTAGCAAGGCCTGAGACTCAGCTGGGGTGGGGGGCTGCTCTTAAAGCAGCTTTTGTGTTGTTGCTGCGGTGGGAGGGGAAGCAGAGATGGGGCCATTTTACATCCTACGGCCAAGGCGCCCAGCAGCTTGGGCAGGCGCAAAGAGCCGCCCGCGTGGGCTGGGAGCTGGGGGAGGGGAGCGTTCGGGAACCCCTGTTCTGCGCTGTCACAAGGAGGAGGAACCGGGATGGAACTGATTCTCCCACTCGGGGATCCGGAGACACCCCCCCCCCCCCCGGCTCCAGCTGTATGGATGTGGGGGGGGGGGGGGGGGCTCTGGCCTGGGGTCTGCAGGAGCTGGGACTAGATGAGCCCAGCGGTCCCTTCCGGCCTAAAGTCTGTGACTGTGGGGAGTGGAAGGTCCCTCCCATGACCCCGGTGGGGAAGGAGAGGCTCTAAAGCCCTGGCGAGGCCAGAACTAGTCTGGGCTGGGGCATCCCATGGCTGGGCAGTCACACATTGACTGGCTTGTGACTCGCCTGCCCATTGTGACACGCCCCCTGCTGGCTGCCAAAGCCTCATCCCCTCACTGCCAGGCTTGTCTCTGGCAGAGCGAGAGCTGGCACGTGCCGCTGGGAAAGCTGATCCGGCCGTTTCAGCTCCGCCACTGGTAACAGAAAGTGGGTGGCCCATATACACGCTGGCTTCTGCCCACTCCTGACTCCAGGTAGGAGAATCTTCTATTGCCCGCCTCTGCTTTTCCATTGCATCGCCAGCCACACCGAGCCTTCCCCGAGCTCCTGGCCGGGCGGCGCATGTCTACCAAGTGCCCCTTTATCCCCCCACCTAGAGACTTAAGAAATGCATAGGGGAAACTGAGGCACCCCTACAGTATTCAGAGGAAACATTAAGAACAGTCCCACTTCGTCACAGTGAGGGAGTTGGAGAGTCTGTGGGAAGCCACCTCTCTTGTGAAATCAACCACCCCCACACGGTGCGGGCCGCTCCAGATCGGGGGAAGGGGCCAGCTGTGAATTTGGAGCCAGATCCTGGTTTGGATCTGAATCCACCGGCGCTGCGGAGCGTTCAGATGTGGGGAGCTAGCTCCCGCCCGTGCCAGATCACAAAGTGCCACTTCAGCCAGCCGCCTGCCAGGCTCTGGCAGCGCCCTGTGTGAAGCTGCAGCTGGGCCCTCCAGAGCCGAGCTGCTGCTCCTCCTCTCTGCTGGCCAGCCAGCCGCAGCGCCTCAGCACCTGCCCGCTCAGCCCCACCTCAGTGCTCCTGCCTCCCCAATTTCCTCCCTGGCGCTGCACCTCGCCCCCTGCACCTGGCATGTCAATACCCAGCGGGGCCGGGAGCCAAGCGCCCCGGGAGCCATCTGTAAGGTGCTGATTCCCTCCTGTGCTGGGCTCCAGCTAATCCACAAGCCAGGAACTGGCCTTGTGACTCCCAGAGCAGGTATATCAGTCTCACAGCAGCAGCTCAGTCTGCTCAACATCACTCCAGGGCCAGGAACTCGCTCCTGCCTGACATAGGCAACAGGCTGAGCCTGCTCCAGCCCTGTTCCTAGTCCTACTCCAGCCCTGGTCTCGCTGCAGCCTTGCTCCACCCATGCCCTGCCCCGCCCCCTGAGTCCAGCTCCAGCCACTAGGCCTGACCACCTCCATCACCTTTACTGACACCATCACTTCCATAGGAAATGGCACTGAGGTTGCCGGGGGAACAGGCATTCTCAGGGTGCCAGGAGCCATTGTTCTATTTACCAGGACAGTCCGATGCCAGGACAGTGCCCCTGAGCGCTGGAGAGGACTAGGGCTGCATTAGGACACCTGAAGTGCAGCTGCTGGAGAGTCAGCAGAACCGCCCGGAGACAGCCACGCTTGCCTCCCAGCCCGGGAAGCCCAGAGACCCAGAGCATAGACATCTCTCAGAGCATCTCTGCCAGCAGGAGACATTGGGTGAGGAATAGAGCCGTCCCGCCTTCGGGCAGGAGCCATTCAGGAGACCCAGCGTGGGGGGAATCGGGCTGTGTGTGTACAATGTCTAGCACTGCAGGGCCCTGATCCGGGACTGAGCCCTCTGGGCACTGCCGAAATACAAAGGAGAACAGCAGGGCTGGAGGATTTACCGGCTCCGTGTGAGGAGGGCTGGTTGGGTTGAGCCAGCAGTGAGTCCCCAGTAACACAGAGCTGCGCTAGTGATGGAAGATCTATTTTGTCTTCCCTACTTAGCACAGTTCAAAACTTAGCACTGACCAGCTGCAAGGATCCTGGCGGGCCCTGGTATGCTTGTAGCAGCAGACTCAATGTTTGGGAAAAGCGAGATATGTGCAATAGGCAATGTAGTTCCATCTGGGAAGGTCCTGAGCGGAAGGTCCCTCCCATGACCCCGGTGGGGAAGGAGAGGCTCTAAAGCCCTGGCGAGGCCAGAACTAGTCTGGGCTGGGACTCGCCTGCCCATTGTGACACGCCCCCTGCTGGCTGCCAAAGCCTCATCCCCTCACTGCCAGGCTTGTCTCTGACAGAGCGAGAGCTGGCACGTGCCGCTGGGAAAGCTGATCCGGCCATTTCAGCTCCGCCACCGGCAGCAGAAAGTGGGTGGCCCATATACACGCTGGCTTCTGCCCACTCCTGACTCCAGGCAGGAGAATCTTCTATTGCCCGCCTCTGCTTTTCCATTGCATCGCCAACCACACCGAGGTTAGATGAGAAGGTACCAGCCTCCCTGCCGCTCTCCTGCCTTCTGCTCCTGCCCCTTCACGGGTGTGTCTGAGCAACTCCTGCTGCTCACGAGCCCGCCCCAGCTCCCCCACCCCGCTGGCCTCGCCCACCTGCGAACTGCCACGGCCCCAATATTCCTGGGGGAAGGGATCAGGGTCATTTCATTGGGCAGGAAGAATCCTGAGTGGTTGGATCCAGCCTGTCTGCTGTGCAGCTTGTGAACCAGGAGAAGGAGAGGTGGGCGTGACCCAGAGGAGGCTGTTTGGCCTGTGGGATGGGCTGCTGGCCTGGGAGTTTGGAGACCTGGGTTCTAATCCTGGGTGACTTTGAGCACATCCCTTCCCTTGTTTCCCTGCTGGCTGCCTTGGCTAGTTAGAGTCTGAGCCCTACAGCCCAGCCATTGTCTGCAGCACCTGGTGCAACAGGGCCCTGAGCTCAGCTGGTATCTGGAGGTGCTGGTGGGACAGAAATAACTGGGCTGGCCCTGATGGTGAATGGGGCAAGTGCCTCTCGTCACTCACATGCAATGCCTTGTCCTGGCTTCTTGTAGGATGGCTGAGGAGGGCCGCCCAGAGCCCAGGCGCGCCTGGGAGGAGACAAAACCTCCCCCAGGGAAGAGTCGGCGGAAGAGGCCATGGCAGCAGCAGGGGCTGTGTGTGCCTCAGCCCTTCCGTGCCGGTGAGTGGGCGCCTTCTGGGTGGGCGGAGGGGGCTGCAAAAATGGCTGGGGCCATGGCCCTGCATTGGGGTGGGGCTTGGCCCCTGTGGGGGTTGGGTGGCAAGACTAGGGTGTCACTGGGGGGAGAAGACTCCATAGACCTTGTACTGCTCTGGGTTGCCACGAGATGGAGAGACAGACAGGAAAACCCAGGCAGGGGGGAATGGCCCCTCCTGCTGGCAGCAGCTGCAGCCACTAAAGCTGATCGGGGCATTGGGGCGGCGGCAGAAGCATCAGGTGGAGACTGACTGAATCGCCCACCCCGATCTGTCACGCTGCAGGGTCGGAGGATGTTTTCCACCAGTCGAAGGGGATGCTCGGTGCACGGTGGGTTGTTAAAGCCTAGGATTGCAGGGCGCCGGCCAGAGCATAAGATGCTCCCTGATGTTGCAGCCCCATCTGCTGGCTGGCTCCTTTGTAGCATGTCGCAGCACAGGGCATTTGGGGGGGAGTGTTGACGATGGGAGCCCAGTGCCTGCCCAGGTTACACCCAGTGGCTGTGGCAGGAGAGGCAGTCAGAACAAGCAGAACGGGCAGGCTCTGGGTCCCCATATCCCATGCAGACTGGGCAGCTGTTCCCTCTCCTGCCGCAAGGACCAGACCGATTCACTCCCAGTCCCTCTGCCCCCTCCAGCAATGGCCCGGAGAGTGGGGACACCCCTCATGGCCTGACATCGTCCCTCCTTCCAGGTGTGGCGCTCCCCAAATCCCCAGACTGAGCCTGCATGCTGGGTGGGGAAGTGGGGTGGCCGCTGGGAACCAGGGCTCCGACTGGGTCTTTGCTGGGCTGGGCAGCAAAGAGGTGGGGAAGCCAGGGATCGCTGTGCCAGACCCTGCCGTGCATCGGGGCTGCTCCCCTGCTGGGGCGGGAGTGGGGACAAGGGTTTTCTCTAAGATCTCTGTCACCCAGCCTGCAGCTTGGCAGACCCAGGTATTACCACTGCTCTGTCTTTGATCAGATTCACCATCCTCCTGCTTGAAGGGGCTATACTTGAATGAGAGAGAGGCCCTGGAGTGCATAGATGCCTTTCTGAAGGACAATGAACAGGTACCAAGAGCCCTCCTCTGACCTGTCAGCTAGTGCCCTGTCCACATGCACATCTGCCCTTCTCCAGATGATGCATGGATTCTAAGGCCAGACGGAACCACTGTGACCTCCTGTATAACACAGGCCAGAGACCTGCCCCCAAATAATTCCTGGCCATGACCATGGCGCCCCACCCAACTGCTGAGTCTTCCCTGCATCCTCTGAGCCCAACGCTCCCCCCCCTGCAGCCAGGCAGAGAGATTGTGTGGGGGGAGGGGTCGCCTCACCACTCCTACAGCCACTGGCCTCCGCACATTCCCTGGCTGTGCTGGTGGGAAGAGCACAACCCTGGCCATGGCCCCTACCAGGAGCAGGGCTACCCAGTCTCCAGATGGTGCGCAGGACCCAGTGTGCCCTTGGCCAAGCGACCCGGACAGCCCGTACTAGACATGAGATGCCCAAGCCGCGCCCACCCCCCCCGCCCCAGGTGTGTCTGCACATGCTAGCGCTCATGGCCACCATCACTTGGGAGCCAAATGCCACCAGCACTAATGAATTCACCCTCCTACTCACCATGAGGTGGGGAACTGAGGCACAGCATGAGGCCTAGCGCCTCAAAAGTATTGATCACCCATAGGCATTAGGCACCTAAATCCCTTTGCACCCCTGGGCCTAAGCAACTTGCCTGAGTTCCCGCAGGGAGAGCTGGGAATTGAGTCAGGTCTCCAGCCATTGCCTTAGCCACACCGCCGCCCTTCCGCAAGCAACCTGGGGCCGGGAAGCGTTCAGCACGCACGGCCTCCGGGTAACGAGGCTAGTGGCTTCCAGCTCCCGTAACCGTGGCCGGCTCGCCCTGGCCCCACTTGTTTTGCAGGTGTGTTGGGACACCCTCAGCAGTGCTGCGGAATTCCTGAAGTGGCACCAGCTCGGTGGCTTCATCCAGCACAAGGATACCTGGCAAAGCTGTGACTGCCTGGTGAGGGAGCCCTCAGGTCATTCACTGCGCAGCCCTCGCTGGTAGGAGCGGGGGAATCGGTGGATAGGGAACCCCCCATTACCCGGCTCTGTGCCCACACTGAGCCCCAGCCCCGGGACCACTCCTGGCCCTGGGTGTAGTCCCTCTGCGTGATCCCCCCAGCACAGGAAGGAGGGGTGAAAACAGGACGTGCGCTCCACACACCTGGAACCCGGCCTGCAGGACGGAAAGGCCTTTAATAACCTTGTGCTCCCTTGTTCTGGTCCTAGCTGACGCGCTACAAGGGGAGAGCCAACAACTTTCTGTGCCAGACCATGGCCTTTCTGGAGAACCCACAGGCTCCAATTAGAGAAGTGGCCATCATGTTCATAGGTAACCACAGAGCAGGGGTCCCTTTAGCAGGGGGGCTGGATCCGGTCTCAGGCTCTCCTCAGTCCCTGCCAGCAGCGAGAAGTAACCCTTGGGCTCCTGATTGTCTAATGAAGGATCAAGGGTGTCAGAAGTCCACAGGAGCAAGCTCACCCCAAACTGCCCTGATCGGCTGATGGGCCCCCTCTAACCCCACTGCTCCCCATGCAGTCCCCATTCCCCCCCCCCCATACCCCACCATGGGCTCTTGGTAGTGGACCCTCAAGGTGCTGTGCTCTCCTTTGGCAACCAGCCCTGTAACCATCCCTGGGGACTCACCCTTTCCCCTGGGGACTTGGGAGCGCGTCCTGGCCAGCGAGGGGCGGGGGAAGCGAGGGGTTGCTTGGAGGGTGACATTTGACACCCTCGCTGGGGATGCGGGGATGTGACGAGCTGTTTGTATGTGTAGGGCTCACTGCCCGGCAGCTGGACGAGAGGAGCCAGGACAAGCTGGATGCCATCTGCAACGGTGAGTGGTACCTGCTTTGAGCACTGAGCGCTAGGGGGATGAACGGCCCAGGGCCGTGGGATGGGTTCGATCTCCGACACCAGCAACATGATCTCGGGCGAGAGCCACAAAGGGATGCAAAATGTAGATCCCCAAACCCCTGATCAGCTGCCCCCTCACCCTGTCATGTCTGCTGGTTGGCATGTGCCAGGCACTTAGCCCTGACCTGAGAGCTGCGGCCTGGCAGATCCCCAAACTGGGCCTGAGCTGGCTGGCCTTTGCAGACGATTGCCCCCCCCCCCAACACAGCCGAGGTGGGGTGCTGCCTCCCCCCTTGCACTCACTAGCCCAGTGTTTGGAGCAGTCACCTCCACGTGGGGTGCCTGGGGTCAAGCCACTGCTCCAAATGAGGCCGAGGTGACGTCCGGTCACCTACCTCCTTGCTGCGTGCCCGGACCCCTGGGCAGCGCAGGGCAGAGCAGCATCTCCACATTTGTTGGCGAATGGCGGGGGGAGGGGGGGGGGGAGTAATATAGATCAGACTCCTCACTCCCAGAGCAGGTTCACAGCTGGGCCTCCCAACCAGAGCTAGAGAATGGCTGAGCTCCCTCCTCGGCATTTCCTGGATGGCAGCAGGGCACCTAAAGTTAGGCATAGCCTAACAATGCCCAAGCCCCCTTTGTGACTCTACCCCTCTCTGGACCTAAGTGCCCATCTGTGCATTGGGGGGAAGGCGGAGGGTAAATACAGGCAGGGATGAGGTGCTCAGATACTGCAGGGACGGGGCAGTCCTAGAAATAGTGAGTGAATGGGGTTCATTGGGACTTCTTGCCTGTGGCTGGAGGCTCCCCCATTTGTGGAGGGCAGCAGGGATGTTTAGTGAGGGTTGCTGGTTGTTCTTGCTAGTCCCCTGCCTCCCGCCTCCCAGCCTGCTGCCTCCTTGTCACAGGCCGAGAGGTACAGCGCTGGCTTGGGCTGCTGGGGCTCTCCAGGGCGCTGTGGCTCTGACCCCCATTTCCTTCCTTTCAATCTTAGACCTCAAAGGCTTGCAAGAGGACAGCAACTCCTCGGTCCAAAGCCTGGCTTATCAGACCATCTTCATCCTGGAGGCGTTCAAGAACCACCCTCCAGCCCGCTGCAGCCTATGCACATTTTTTCATTGGATAAGAACAACGTGTACTAAGGAGAGCCCGGTCATTGAAGCTGCCCTAGCTCTGGGAAAAGCCAGCCTCCCTTCCCTGGGAGCTTCGTACCAGAGCATGGCTTCTTCCCCATTGGCCGCCTGCCCTGCGCAGCCATGTGAGTAGTTAACTGCTCGATAGCTTTCATCACCATGTACTTTTTGACAGGTTTCCATGCACTGTGTAGCATTTACGTCCCGCCCTCCGTCCCCGTTTCCGGTTGTGTATGTTTTTGGCGCCGTCGGCCATTTTGAAAATTTATTTTGTATTATTTTTCTGTGTTTGGCCCGGGGAAGGTTGTGTGCCTGTGTTTTGACATATTTAGAGAAAAAGTATGAATGACTAGAAAGAGAGACTGTAAGGGGTTCACGGCTCCCTCCCCGTCCGTCTGGGCGGGAGACCACGCCCTTTGCTATGATAGTAGTATAAGGGCCCTACCATCAATTAAACCCTATCCCCGCCCCTTGACCCCTCCCACCTGTCACCAGAAGTCCCACCCCATGGGGGTATTACTTCCAGGGTCAAGGTGCCACCTGACCGGAAGCAAGGAGTGTCATGTGACCCCTTTAAGAACTCCCCCCACCACCCTCTACCAATCAGGAGGGGTTTTGTGACGAAAGAACCACCCCGAGAGGAGATTTTGACCAATCAGGGGGACTTCCGGGGCGGGGGTGACCCGTCCGGAAGTGGGTCGTGTGACCCCTCTAAGAACTCCCCCCACTACCCTCTACCAATCAGGAGGGGTTTTGTGCCGAAAGAACCACCCCGAGAGGAGATTTTGACCAATCAGGGGGACTTCCGGGGCGGGGGTGACCCGTCTGGAAGTGGGTCGTGTGACCCCTCTAAGAACTCCCCCCACCACCCTCTACCAATCAGGAGGGGTTTCGTCCCAACAGGACCTCCCCGAGAGGAGATTTTGACCAATCAGGGTGACTCCTGGGTTGGGGTGACCCCTCCGGAAGGGAGTCGTGTGACCCCACTAAGAACGCCTCCCAAGGCCCTCCGCCAATCAGAGTGCAGCACCATTACCCCATAAGTCCCAGCGCCAGACAGAGGAGGCGGCCATCTCTTACCAAGGACACGTGTTTTCGAAAGCGCGGAAAGGCTGCTGAGAGGAAACATGGACTCCTTCACCACCCCCGTGAGAACTTCAGACTTTGTTTTAGCCCCCACCGTCTTTGACCTTGTGTGGAGCAGGTGTTACATCAGCGACAGTTCCAAGGAGGACCCTTTGACCCAGCCATTGATGGATACGTCGGAACCCGACCCCAAAACCCTCGTGAGACAGCCCGATGAACGTGACGGCCTCTCTTTCTCCACCCCCTCAGAGGTGGAAGGCGATCGCGGCTCGGGGGAGGCACCACTTTTCCTTTTCAGCGGTCTCTTTCCTTTTTCTTTTCAGCTTGTTTTCCCTCTGGTCTAAGGATCTCTCATGTTTTGACTGTACTGTGGAGCAAACAACAACATTATTATAAAACACATGAAACCATCTTGTAAACATACATATAACACACACACACACACACACACACACACACACACACACACACACACTTCATTAGGGTGTTTTTCTATTTAAAAAGTCATAGCTTTACAACAAAATAATCCATTTCAGGCTGTACAACAAACAGGTTTTTAAATACATCTCATTTTGCAGAATAAAAACCAAAACTGCTTTTAAAATCCATTTTGCAGAGAAACCCTTGTTAGTTTAAAATACCCATACCACCAGTTTAAAACCCACAGTTTGCAACCAAATACTTTTCAAAACCCCCACATGCATTTAAAAGCCACATGGTTTTTTCTGACCCCCAGCCATGTGCCTTTGGTTTAGTTAGTAGCATCCACCCCATTTTAAAAACCCATCACATTATGCACAGTAAAAAAACCAAAACCCCTGTGCCAAGTACTTTAAAAAAAAAAAAAACTATGCCTTGCACAGGCCCCCCCACACACACACACACCAGCAGCTTTATAAAACACACCAAACCAAGTTTGCAGCCATATACTTTTCAAAAACCCACATGCATTTTAAAAGCTTGTTGCAAAAAAAAATAATAATAATGAAAGTTACCTTTCACTATGGGATAAAGTGTTGCAGGCACATGGTTGTTCTGTTCCCCCTCATGTGTGCTTGAGCCTTCAGGTTCAAGAACAAGCAAAAATGTTAGTTAGTATTACCACCAAATCCCTATACAGCCTGTGTAATACTTTTTTTTTTTTTAATTCAACAGTATTAAGCACAACTATAGTTAAAATGGTTTTTACCTTGGCCTGGTGGTGAAATGCAGTTTAAAGTTACTGGTTCCATGCTAACAGATCACACTGCAATAAACATAGGCACCATTATTTACTAAGACAGCATGGGCAAAGAGTGGCCTTATATAATATATAGTTTCCGAGTTAAAGACAGCAAGTCTTACCTCTTTTTGCAGTCCAGCAGCTATCCAAGAAAGTTTTCTGTTGAAAAAGGACAAACTGCTGCATACCTGAGGTTTTTATACCCTCTTAGCCCATTGTTTCAAACAAAACTTCAACATAGTTGCTAACAGGTTAATTTAATCACCCCTCCCATAGCATTCCCTTTTGTGATCTGGGATAGTGAAACCATTTTGTCTGGGTGTGTGTGGTTAAAACCCCATTCAGTTCAACAGACTAAGGATAGCTCAGTGGCTTAAGCATTGGCCTGCTAAGCCCAGGGTTGTGAGTTCAAGCCTTGAGAGGACCACTTAGGGCTCTGGGGCAAAATCAATATTTGGCCCTACTAGTAAAGGCAGTTCTATGAGATGAGTATATCTCCATATTAACTCTATTGTACTCAGACACATGTCTGAACTAGCCTTGGTTGTTTTATTGTAAGCACATTTTTAGGATTTTTTCCCCTTCCCCACCACAACATACATTTCAGCTTTTTGCTATACACACACACAAAAAACACAAGAGCTAATTCTCACAAACAATTTATTTTTTTATTTAAAAAACATACAGCTTCTTGAAAACAAAACCAAGAGGCTTCATTAAAACTTTTTAGCTCACTTAAAGGCCAAAGGCCTTCTAACAAAACACAATAGTCACAAACCCCCCTTTTTAAAAAATTTACAGCTACCAAGTTTTATATCGCATGTTTGTCCCCTCACCATTCTCTAACTTAATCCTTTTAGATTTCTTACAAATAGTTTTTTTCTTAAGCAGGGTTCTGTAACTCTTTGTGCGGACTAGACGGTCAAGATAATGCTCTAAGCAGGCATCTTCCGGTTTGGTCATTTTCCTTAGAACACGGTCAGGGTCTGCACTGAATTGCACAGCATTTATCAAGGTCACCCCTTGCGCTAAATGTTCTTGGGTTAGGCACAGACATTGCATACCATAACCTATGGCAACAACAGTGTTTAATAAGCTTTCCAAACACAGCTCAGCACACAGGCCCCGGAGCTTGCAGTTTATATCCACTGAAGTCCAAGTCACACAATCATGGTGCCTTTGGCCTGGCACATCTATGACACAGCCCTCACAATCTTCAAAAAGCTTTTCCCTAAGGCAGTGTTTAAGGATAGCATAAACAGCAACGCGTACAATAGTCCGCATGACTTTTTTACGCCTTCTACCTCTGAGGGGGTGGACAAAGAGAGACCGCCATGCTCTTCGGGGTGTCTCACGAGGGTTTCGGGGTCGGGTTCCGGCGTATCCAGCAACGGCTGGGCCAAAGGGCTCCCCTCGGTCGCTCCCTCCTCCTCCTCGGAACTGTCGCTGATGTAACGCCTGCTCCACACAAGGTCAAAGACGGTTGGGGCTAAAACAAAGTCCGAAGTTCTCACGGGGGTGGTGAAGGAGTCCATGTTTCCTCTCAGCAGCCTTTCCGCGCTTTCGAAAACACGTGTCCTTGGTAAGAGATGGCCGCCTCCTCTGTCTGGCGCTGGGACTTATGGGGTAATGGTGCTGCACTCTGATTGGCGGAGGGCCTTGGGAGGCGTTCTTAGTGGGGTCACACGACTCCCTTCTGGAGGGGTCACCCCAACCCAGAAGTCACCCTGATTGGTCAAAATCTCCTCTCGGGGAGGTCCTGTCGGGACGAAACCCCTCCTGATTGGTAGAGGGTGGTGGGGGGAGTTCTTAGAGGGGTCACACGACCCACTTCCAGATGGGTCACCCCCGCCCCGGAAGTCCCCCTGATTGGTCAAAATCTCCTCTCGGGGTGGTTCTTTCGGGACAAAACCCCTCCTGATTGGTAGAGGGTAGTGGGGGAGGACTTCCGGTGACAGGTGGGAGGGACCAAGGGGTAAAGGGGCGGGGCTTAAGGGGTCAAGCGGCGGGGTTAGGGTTTGATTGATGGTAGGGCCCTTATACTATTTATGATACTTCCGGGTACCTTGGTTCAGGGGAAAATTAGCTCAGTGTTAATGGTTCTAGCCTGCAGTCAGGCCAAGTAATGGTAGAGAGTCTGTTTGCCCAAGGCCATCAATCAGGGCAGGGCAGCAATTGAGTAGGGGCTCTGGCCTACGGTCAGGCAGGTAGAGCACCAGAAGGTCCATTTGCCTGGCGCTTGATCAGGGCGGGGCAGCAAGCAAGTAGGGGGGCTCTGGCCTACAGTCCGGCAGAGCTGTCGCAGTCTAGGGGAGGTTAGCTCTCTGGTGGGAGAGTCAGCACAACCGTCTGGCGTCCGGATTCAGGCGGGTGCCAGACCAATGCAGGCCTCCTGACAACCAGGTGGGGAGGCTACCACTC